>NW_005842059.1:1445060-1446064 GCF_000455745.1 Alligator sinensis
AAATTAGCCCCATACCTCCCCATGTGCCACTCTGATCCCTTTTCACTGCCTGATCTGCTGCTCTGCTTTCTGCTTCCTGCCTTATCTGCCACTGTGCCGCCCGTCCCCTCCCTGCTCTGCCATGGGCCGCACACAGAGGCTGCCAGGTTGATCACTCTTGCATCAGACAAAGGAAAGTAGCTACTCCAGATACGTTAACTTAGGAGGAGAGGTGGTAGATAACAAAAAGATTGGTAAGCCAATCGTTTGGCTCCAGTATGTCTAGAAATACCCACCGAGGGTAACCCAGGGATAAACAAATAAGGAGGTTTTGTGTTTTGGGAACAATAAACTAGGCAATGTCAGGGAATTGCATGTTAGATTTGCTCAGTTTTTGGAACTGAAAAGATGACAATGCAATGAGAAACTTGGGGAGAGGAGGGCAATAAATCAGAGCAAGGGAGAGGGGTTCTTTGTTAATGAGACTAGGATCTATTGGAGATAACCAGTACCGGATGGCTAGACTCTCCCTTGCTGGTCCAGTTGTAAGTGTTCGAATCAAATGCTTGTAATTAGGGACTGTGTTGGTGTAGTCTTTAAGAAACACTGTAACATTGACATTTAATAGATGACATGTGTTACAGTGTCCTACAGTGTTTGTTTAAGTAACTGTAGCTGTTATTGGCCTTTGAAGTTGGTAAAGTTTTAGCTGAATTACTGATGAGGTGAACGGAATTACAATCCAGTTCTAGTACTCTGACTGCATAAATCAGCCCATAAAGAGGATACCAGTGAATGATCTGCTGAGGTGCCAATAGCTGGACATTAAGCAGGATCTGAGAAGCCTTCAAAGAAATGAATTTGTCTCTGATGAAGGTGTAACAAAGGCATAATGCAGTCAACTATTTTGGAAGGATCCCTTCAAGTTGCCAGTCGAAGTTAAGACACAAGAGTCGCCATACAGTTCAGACAATAGATGCACTATCCAAGCATTTGTTCCTCCCTATTGCAATATTTTCCTGCTG
>NW_005842059.1:1446074-1448323 GCF_000455745.1 Alligator sinensis
TCTCTTCTGAAATTGTTCCTCCCGCCATGCTTGAGCTGCTACATAACCACAGCTGTAGTTAGCCAAGCTGGCTGCTCTTCCTCCCTCCCCTGTGTCACGTAGTACTAGCCGATGCAGAATCTCTTCCCAATGTACCGGGAGAACTGGGAAGCGGGAGTGGGCAGAAAGGAACTGAACCGGAGAAGCAAAACCAGAGTGATCCCCACACCGACAGTGCCTAATGAGCCTACACACGTTTCTACACAGAAGCCTCCAAGTTCTTCAAAGTATCCTAGTAGTTGATGGCAATTTCTCAGAGCAAATACTGTACGAGAATGCCAGCCTGCACCATGAAGCTGATGACATGTCAGCAGTGCAGGTGGATTAATACCAAATGTACTGCTATACCTTTTCCTGTGAAACCATGAGTTGTGTTTTCAGCATCTGATTTTGTTGCTCCCAGGACTTCTGCTCCTGCTTCAAGCCCACAATTACATTCTCCAAGTAGTTCACTTTAGCCACCTGAAAACAAAAGCAGATAATATGCCACTAATCCTTAAATCAAGTACTCTTGCGGGGCATTTATTGATATAAATGGGGATGGAAGTTGATATGATGTTTTTAGCTGTGTGAGATAGATCACACTGTAGCACAGTGAGGAACTAATAGTCTGTATAACATGCATGCTGGTTATATTGCTTGAGTTCACAACCACAACCGTAGAAAAGAACAATACAAATTACAGCGATAAAGGAAAAATACGATCTTGTTCCCAAATGCCTTCCTTCCTGGCATTTGATTACATGTGCTATGAGGCATGGTACAATCAAGGTTGTGTACACCCCATGGGAAAGTTTGACACATGCAAAAGGAAACCAAAGCAAAGGTATATAGGTAAGCTTGCAGGGGTGTAGGTTGTATCCGTGTTGGTCTAAGGACATAGGCAGACAAGGTTCCTTGTGTGAATTTGATATCTTTTATTAGACCAACCCAAATAGTTGGAGAATAGAAGGTAAGCTTTAATGTCTAGAACAGGGGCAGGCAAAAGGCAGCCCGCGGGACCCCTAAAACCATTTAGAAAATGAATATTTATCTGCCCCTGGCTGTCGTACGGCCCTCGATGGCTTGCCAAAACTCAGTAAGTGGTCCTCTGCCCGAAATAATTGTCCACCCTTGATCTAGAAACCCCCCACCCCACCCGAACCTTTAAGACAAATTTCTGGAGCACGTATTTTCTATGATTTGATTCTGCAGCAAATTCCAAACATGGCAGAGTACAGAGCCCTAGGTATAAGACCGCCAAGGTATAAACTCAACATTTATCTGGCATAGCATTGAGACTGAACAAAGAATATTTGTTCATAGAATAGTATACTATTGCTGCTCGCACAGCATGTTGGGTACGGCACAAAACTGGGGGCAGAGGTAAGAACCTGCCAATCTCCATTACCTTATCAACACATCTATTGAGTTCTTCACTCAGGACTTCTTTCTCTTTCAACAGCTTTTCAGTTTTAGTGATTAAACTAGAAATTTCATTCTGGCAATCGGAGAGATCAGGACACCTGGGCGGCTGTGGGAGACAGAAGGCTGTCAGATCTTCTCTTAACGAGCTGCATTTCTGATTATGCTTGAAAGTTTAGACCCAAAAGTGCTAGGAATCTTTTCCCCCATTGCAGCAGCATCCTGCGATCCCCGACAAGGAAGCAGCCCCCTTCACGGCAGGCAGAAGGGGACTTACTAAACACCATTTAGTAAGAAGTCAACAGAGGTGAGCACTACAGTTAAAAATCAGATGGTTTTTCCATGGTCCTCCTAAAATGCTTCCCATATGCCAGAAAACAAAACATCAGAAGAGCCCGAGAGCAAGGTAAGTAGCTATTTATACTTTTCTTTGGCTACTGTAGACAGCCATTGACTTGCAAATTACTTTGGATACAGAATGCCTTTATTGAAACACGCACCATGCTTTGCCCCTTAATTAAGGTTTCGAAGGACACCTGCCAGCAGCTCTGCAGCAAAACCATGGTACAAGAGGGACATACACTCCTCATACTGCATTTACTCAAATCCAAGATGACTTTAAAAACACCCCCCTTTCCCCAAATTAGATTCTATACATAGAAAATTATAAATTTCTCATAAGTTTCCATGTAAAGAATCTTATTTTTGGAGTTGTCTTTAAATTCATCCCTCCCACCCCCCACTGCTGGGACAGGGAAAGCAGGAGCAGGGGGAATCATGTAAAGGCAAATGATGGGGGTTGGGGG
>NW_005842059.1:1448354-1479918 GCF_000455745.1 Alligator sinensis
GGGGGGGGGGGCAGGCAGCCTGACCCCAGGTTTTTGCCTTGCTGCATCTTGATCCCCTGCCCGATGCCAGCCTTTTGCCCCCTGCCGGAGGCTGTGAGCAGTGAGACCTGGTGCCGATTCCCCCGCCACCCTCAGGCCGTGTGCTGGGTCCTCTTCTGCTCCCTGGCTCCAGGCCTATTCCCTCCATGGCCCCCTGGATCAGCTGAGAGCAGCGAGGGAAACAGCCCAGAGCCAGAGAGCAAAACAGGACCCAGGGCTGTCTGCCGGTACTCCATTTTAAGACAAGGCTTCATTTGCCTCCTGATGAATGGGAAGAAAAAAAAAAAAAAAATCTCATCTTGGGACTGAGCAAATACGGCATTTATAACCTGTAAAACACCTGACACCAAAGCCAAATAAATGACTTGGGCCCTCTTTAGAGGGTCATTGGATCATAGGAAAACAGGGCTGAATGGGCCCTTGTGGAGGTCCTGGATCCAGTGTGTGGGCACGGCTGGTGTGCCGGATCGCACCCATGGACCAATCCTGTGGGTGGATCCTGCAAACAAGATCTGGTCTACAGACTGGCCCAATACCACCCATCTGGCTCCAAGGCCAACAGACTCAGCAGCATTACTGTAGAGCCACGTGGTTATAAAATATGAATGGTTTTGCAACATTGCCAACATAGGAAAAGTTGGAAATCGGGTGAAAAAAAATGATCAGAAGTACCAATGATATTTTCACAAATGGAAAACGGCTCCTTATTGAAATCTGCTGAACAAGAGTTTTGGAAATTGTGATTTTTCTTCTGATTTTATAACCACCACTAAGAGGCGATACTGGTTGAGGTCTCTAAGGAACATGACTTGACTGTCTCTGGTAACCCTCTTCATCGAGGCATTGTCATATTTGGGAATCTGGATCACGTTTCACCCCATGGTCAGATTGCTCTGGTCGGGGAGGGGGTTGCCATATTACGTAGCAGGGGATGCAGCCTCTACCTGGGTCTCCTGGGCGCACATTAACAACCTTTTATAGAAGTAGGACGTTGGGTGCTGTGGTTCCCCTGCTTTACCTGTGGCAGGTTTGAGTGTGATGTCTTGTGCTATGTCAGGGTTGACTAGCTTATGCGGAGCTTAGATTATGGATTGTACGGGATGGTTTGGACAGGGCTGATCCTGCCTCAGGTAGGGGCTTGGACTCGATGTGATCTCCAGAGGTCTCTTCCAGCCTGACTTCTCTGTGATTCATTAATACCCTTTACTAAGCACAGTGGTATTTGCTGCAGCGAGCCAACTTGTCAAGGGTCTCGGCTTTGACAACTATGCAACTTTGTCCTCTGGATCCCCCGAATCTTGCTGTCCAAAGCCTGGATGGAAACTTCATTTATGAGGGAGACAAGCCTGCAGCCTGGCCGCCTGGCACATTACCACTGCCTTCAGCCCTTGGCAATTGCTTTCTTGCCCTGTTTTACAGCCAGTACGCTTGCCAGCCCTCCCACACTCCTTCGGATCCCTCCCTCCATTTGCTTTTGGTCTGGTGCTTCCCATTTCCCCTCCCAGGCACCAGGAGCCAGTGGACAGACGCAATGCATTTTATATGAGCTATTTTAGTGTTAAATAGCTATTAAGTCTATCATAAAACTTTGTTTCCTTGGCCATGCACTAAATGGGATATATGCTGTACCCGTCAGTAAGAATAAAAGTGGTGCTGGACCCACATGCAAGGTTCAACCCCAGCAGCCAGGGTTAAAAGCCAGGATATTATTGCTGGACAAGTTCCACTCAAATACCTATCGACTGCCATTGGAGATCACCACTAACCCTTGAAGTACTAGGAGTCGGAGAAAGGGAGGGAGCAGTAAGGAAAAAGCCCTTTAATTCACGTTTTTTTCTTTCCATTACAGGCTTTTGATCTCTTCCCTAATTTCCTATCAGTTGCTTTAGCACAACCGCACCTTTCCCCAGGTCATTCAATCTCTGCTTAATTATCTTAACTTGCATTGCAACCTACTCTGCAGTTGGAGAAACAGATGTAGATGAAACATGGGCCTTTGAGGGCCAGTTTCCATCTTATGCAACAATGTACATTGATGGCAGGGTTTTTTTGCGATCTTCACTTGACTTCACGGAGCCCTGATAAGAATTGTGAGTAATCCTCCCCAAATTGTAACTAGTTCTAATGATCTGCGACTGCAGTATGTTTACAGTGGATCACACAGTGCTTCTCCGATTGCTTAAATTATATCTACCAGAATCACCCAGTACAACTAGCATCTGCTGAAGCATTTTTGGATGAGACATCAGATTTAGTGTAGCAGAGAGAGGTCTCCTCTAGAGAACATCCTGAAATGGACTCAGATGGGAGCCAGACACATGAGCACAGCTGCTTCAGAGATCTGGGAATCACAGCAGAGTCAAGTTATTTAAACACCACTTTGTTGGACAACTATCTATCCCTATTTCTCTATTTTCTGCCCTTTCATTGTCAATGCTGGTCTCTCAAAGTCCGTTGCTTTGGAAGATCAGCTGTAGTTAAATGGAAGAGCAGAATTTCTCACCATGAGAGCAAACTCAAACTCCTGCACACGGAGGAATCGTTCCAAGAACATTTACAGTCCCTTTTCTCGTGGTCTTCCTACACAAAGTACTAACTCAAGCTTGGGTAAGAGCAGCTAAGGTCAATCATCCTGCCACCGGGATAAATCTGCCAGCTGTAGAGTCTGTTTGAAAACAGAATAAAGCCAGGGCTGCCTTACCTGTTTGGTCTTCTCCAGTTCCTGTTTAAGGAGGTGATTTTCCTGTTCTAGCGTATGGGTTTGAACCTTGACTTTAGACAGCTCTGCCTCCAAGGAAGATACCAAAGCTGATGACTGAAGACAGGCAACATAAAAGGAAGAGATACAGGATTACATGGGAGCAACCCAGAGAGAGAGTTTGCCAAGCTGTGCTGGGTTCATACTAAAACTGTTGGATCTAGCAACAGAAACATTCAGATTGCCAAGCAAGGAAACCAGGCACTAGACATTCCTAGGTGAAGCATGAATTTAAGGTGAAGCATGTTCTTCCATCTATTTTAATCCCCCTTTTAAAAAAAAAATGCCAGACAAGAATTTCTTTGGCTCATTTTCCCTCCATCTCCACTTTTATGTACAAACCTATCTGCAAATGGGACTCGAAAGGATCAGTTTAGAAAGACCATACGCAGATCGAGTAGTTGTAGACTCGATCGGCAAATGCACACAAAAGTCCACTGTAGAAATTCAATAGCTTAATCGTACCTTAACTTTACAGTTTTCCAGTTCCTCTTTCAGCTTAGATCTCTCCCTTTCCCATTCCTCCAAAGTACATTTCCCCGCTTCCTTCTCCTTCTGCTTCAGCAGCCTTGCCAGCCGTTGATTCAGATCCTGCACATCCACTTGGTTTTTGGAATTTTTTTGCCTTAATTCTGCACTTTCAAACTCCAGCTGCTGGTTCCTGGCTTTCATATCCAACACCTGAGGAAAACCAGGAAGTATCAGAAATAACTAAATAGTTTTATACCAAACTGGTTTAGGACCACTTTCTTCCATGCTAATCAAATGGCTCCCGTCAAGGTTTTCATTTGTAATTTGATGGCATGACCGTTATCCAACTCATCTCAGTAATATACACATGTACTTGCTCGCTATAGACTATTTCACTTCTTTATTCCTTTGGTGCATTCATTTTAGATCAAGCAGTACCAGGCTACAAAGCAGTGTTTCCACTGGCAGTGCATGCATTATGTCTTCAAATATCCAAAGGGCAATAGCAGAGAGGATGAAGAAGGTCTTTTCTCCATGGCCACAAAAGACAGAACTAGGCGCAATGGCCTCGAGCTGCAGCAGAGGAAATGTAGGCGGGAGATTAGGAGGTACTTTCTGACTATGAGGGCGGTCAGGCACTAGAACGGGCTGCCTAGAGAAGTTGTAGACTAGCTATCCCTGAAAATTTTCAAGAGCTGGTTGGACAGACACTTGGCTGGGATGGTTTAATTGGGATGATCCCGCCTTGAGCAAAGGGCTGGACTAGATGACCTCATGTGGTCCCTTCCCGCCCTTTCTTTTGATCTTATGGTCATATGTCAGCTTTGCAAAACTATTCAGAACATTTCTCATATGCAGCTTGATGTATAGCAATATGGTCACAGGTGCTTCAGCACTGCTCCTAGACCAAGAGGAACTAGTAAGTGGCTGGTCTTAGGCGCACGGACAAGATACACCATTGGGTGGTGGAGAGCTGCCCACAAGGGAGACAAAGAAAAGAATTAAGTGCTTCCCATTTGGAAACCTCTTCTGGCTCAACATAGACAAGGCCTTCAAAGGTCTGAGAGCTAATACGAGGTTGTTATGCCCAAGGGGAAAACTGGAGAGAAACCTCACACCAACACCAAACAGCAAACAAGAACCTATGGCCATTTCAGATCAGTCGTTGAACTTTTAGATGCATCAGGATGATTCGCCTGCATGTGTGTGACAAAAGGAGAGAAACTCCCTTATGCAATGAAGGTCTTTCCAGAAAAGAAACCTCAGACTTCATACCTGTTTCTTCAGGTTATCCGCCATCTTCTGCACAGCCACTTTCTCTTTTCTCTCGGCTTCTATTTTTTGCCTGAAAACATGGACATTGAACAAAAGCGCAGTTAGCACCAAGTTGCTTGTTAATGTGTTTCCGTAAGACTGTTTTGGTTTTTACCATCTAACCATTAAAAATGGCCTTTGCTGAAAAAAAACAACAAAACTACTCTCAAAAGGCATAAAGGCAGAGGGCAGCTGCATGGTTAGTAGCTCTCCTTCTCTCTTTCCCAAGGGACTTGGAGATCAGTTCCTAACCCCGCGTGCCACTTTCCGAAAAGACTATGATGGTCTATACAGACTATTGCAAGTCTGATAGGGAAAAGAGCTTGCAGTGTAGCCACATGAAAATGCTATTCTTCCTCCAAACCCCTACATGCTTCCTCATTTAAAATGCTTTCAGGCACAAAAATTTTAGCACATCAAAAGGGTGCAGTTACACATGTGCTTTAATGCACATTAGCCTATTTTAATGTGCATTGAAGCATCACAAAAACCTATGCTCTTTAGCTAATGTGCATTAAGATAGGCTAATATGCATTTTTCTAGTACCTCACAATGGACGTACTAGATTTAATGTGCATTGCCTAAAGCGAATGAATTGAATGTGTAGACATGCCCAAAGCCAGCAGAAAGCAGGTAGATATAGTTGCCAACTAATGTGAGCAGATGGTTGGAGGCAAAGCACTAAATCCGTGGAGTACATGGGAAGGCAAAGAGGGTGTGGATAAAGTGTTATTCCCCAAGTCCCAGAATACATGAACTAGGGGGCACCCACTGAAATAATCAGAGTGCAAGGTTTATAATAAGCAAGTAGTCCTTTTTTTAAATACAGCGTGTAGTTACTTGTAGAACTGGCTGCTGCAGAAGGTTGTAAAGGTTCAAAAAAGGATTGGACAAACATGGCAGACACGTCCGCTGGAAACTGGTAAACCATTGGAGAGGTCTCCTCTGACACCCCTAAAACAATGATGGACAGTGCTAGGGAGAATGACTCTAGATACGCCCCATCATAAACTCTCCTTTCTAAAGCACGTACTACTGCAAAACAGACGATAGACTCTGCTACTCGGACTTTTAGGCAAACCTCGTCTAATGAGACAGATTTTCCTAGGTAGGGATGAGCAGAAGCAGCAAAGGCAGGTCTGAGTACACGCAGCAGCTCAGGAAACCTCTGCTGTCCAGACTGGATTGTGAATGCAGGTGGATAAAAGTCGCATTTAAATTCCAACAAGCAAAAGATCTCGGGGACAGTCTTTTTACATCCCTTGGCCACAAAAGGGGGCAAATTTTCTGTCTGCCTTACAACGCGCATCAAACCAGGAAACACGTGCAGTATTCACCACTCTGAATCCTTACCACATTTCTTCTCGAGATCCACTCAGTTCTCTTAATTTGAGGTGAGAAACACTACCTTCTTCATTCAATAGTGCTATTTCATTCTTCAGAAGAGCATTTTCTTCTCTGAGCTTCTCAGCGTCACATCTACCATGTAGAGACAAGACAGGCATCAGAAAACCATGCTCTTGTACTGCTCCTTGCCTCATTACAGTCTCAAATCACTCGTGACCATAAAAACCACAGAGTGACCTGTGATAACTATTACAGGGATGGGATTTCGTTATCTTTTATATAAATACTCCTCAAGCATCACATTTCAGAGCAGCGCATAGGTGCTTTTTGAGTTGTACGTATAAACGGAGTAAAATACAAACTTAAACTTGAAATCATATTTCAGTGCAAATTACTCCAATTCAGTAAAAAGCTCAGTGCATAATTGTGGGTTATACAGAGCATTTAGTTTTCAAATTACTTTACAAATAACAAGTTTAAACAGCTTGAAAACTATTGTTATGTAGCATTTTGCAGTATAATATAGTAGAACAGCTCTTTTAGGAATAGCAATTCAATAAGAGGAATACCAGCAAAGGAAGAAGCAAAATTAGACATGCCTTTGCGGTTTTAGATAAGTATTCTTTAAAAAAAAATAAAATACGATAAATACCTAGAGGTGTTGTAATACTGGAAAGGACCACTACCGGCTTCCCATAAGAAATGTCAGAGAGTTAGGATCAATTTGTATAGTTTTACCTAATCTCAAAAGCAGCACTTACTGAAACAAAAATGCATATAATTTATGGCATGTTGTGTCTGACTTATGCTATTCACCATATCATATGCTTAATGGATGCCAAATGATTTAAGTGGCCTTATTCCGAGAAAAAATTTTATGATTTTCCTGCATTAACTGACGTTTAAGAAAACTGCGGCTCCCTTAGCATCTCGGATTGCGTTCAATACCGACACAGAACTAAGACACAAGAGGCGGAGGGCTGAAGAGACATTAGTATGCAAATTAAAGAGCTCTCTGGAAAAGTTCCTGTACTTTCACATTAAAAAAAGTTGGTTAGGTTCAACGTGGAAGCTATTCTGCAGGAAGAAACGCATTGAAAAGTGAGCAAGTAGTTGAGCAATCACCTTGCTTTCCCACTACCCATTGCGGAACAGTTGCAACCTACCGCATTCGCCCAGCATTCAAATTTCCCAACTTTCCTAGTCCAGGTTAAAGTCGTTTGCTCACTGCTAACTAGCATCATCACTAATTAGCATGAAGTTGTTTGCTCGCTACTAATTAGCATCCAAGGAGCTGTCGTCTAGTCAAGGTTAATCTACTTGTTAATGTGACAGAAGCACACGGGAGTCAGTAGCGGTTACGTACGGGTCAGTGAAAGGCGAGCGGGTTAGTTTTCTAAGCGCGGCGAGCAGGCGGGTTAGATCTCCGAGGCTCCACAAAGACGTCCTACAAGACGGTTTGGAAGCGTACGTTACCTCAGGAGCTCCACTTTTTGCTGCAGGTCGCTGCACGTGCTTTGCAAGTCGTGGATGGCTGAATTCAACTCCTCTTTGCCGCCTTGAGCCCACGTGTCTTTTTCCTGCACCAAGGCGGCCACTCTCTCTCTCAGTTTTTTATTCAGCTCTTGCAGTTCCCTCTTCTCCGCCGCCATCTCCTTCGAGGCGCTTTCGCACTGCCCGTGCTGGTCTTGCAGCACGTGAAGCCTTGCAGTCAGGGTGTCCAGTTTTCCGAGCGTGCACTGCAGTCCGAGGTTCTCGCTGCGCACGTCCATTTTTTCCTGCGCATCTGCCATTTCTTTGAGCTTTTCTAGGAGCTGTGTTTTTTCCTGCCGGAGTTTCACAATTTCTTGGCTACTTTCTTCCAGCCTGTGCTGCAGGCTTGTGAGCCTAGGTACGTACCCTTCCAGTTGACTATTTTTTTCAATTAACTGTCTCATCTCAGATTTCAGGGCCTGGTTTTCCAGCTGGATTTCTTCTTGCAATGCCAGGAGTTTCAGCTGCACCACTGATCTTTCTTCTAGCTCTTCCGTCTTGTCCCTAGGCCAAGGTACTAGATGTTTCAGTTCTCCATGCTCTCTTTTTGCAGCTCCATATACCTTCTCATGCTGGAGAGGGGCTTCGGTTCCTTCCTCAGCCTTTGTTAGCTCAGTCTGCCACCTTGACACATCAGAACAAAGCCCTGCACTTCTTGCAGCCAGGTTGGTATTTTCCTGAAGACAGTCGCTCTCTCCTTGATCATCTTCATACATCTTCAACTTGGGAACGGTCTCCAGGACCTTCTCAAGCTGTGACTGCTTCCTTTGCAGCACGGCGATTTTGGAAGCCAGATCTTGCTTCTTGTTGGCAGCTTGACTACATTCTGCTTCCAAGCCCACCACACGCTCCAGCAGCTGACAAATCTTCCTTTTAAGAGCGTGGTTTTCCCCTCTGGTTTCTTCATACGTCTGCTCGAGGCCGGAGTGAACCTCAATCATTTCTTCCAGTTGCTTTGTTTTCACCTCCAACAACAGAAGCGGGTTCCAGTCTGATCCCTTGTCCATCTTGTTCCAGTCATCTCGCAGGTCGTCCAGACTGCTGGCATTGCTCCCCTCCGGACCCATCTCATCTTGCAGCTTGGGTTCTTCAATCTCAGCATCTACTTGGTCACGACGTGACGGCTGCACCCGCTCTTGCTCCAGCGTTTGTAACCTCTGCCGCAGCTTGGTAAGGTCAGAGGCCATTTTCACGTTCTCTTTCACTGCCTGCTCATGCACTTTTTGAAGGGTTATAAGAACATTTGCGTCTTCCTCCAGCAGCTGCACGTCGGAGAGTGCAGAAACTTTGTCCTTTATCGCTGCATATTTGTTTGCCAAGGCGCTGTAGTCATTTTGCAGTCTGGAGAAGTTAAGTGCTTCCTGCTTCAATCCCTTTACTTTTTCTTGAAGACCCGAGATCTCCAAACTCAGCTCTGCCCTCTCTCTTTCAGCCCGATTGTGCATCTCTTTGTTCACGCCCTCGAAAGCCTGAAGTTTGGAATTCAGTTCCCGTCGCTCTTGCTCATATTCGGTCTCAAGTTGTTTGAGCTTTCTATTTTCCTCCATCATAAATGCATGCTCTTCTTTGTCTCGTAGCTCTCTTTCATAGTTGCTTTGAAGCTGCCGTATCTTATTATTCAACTTGCTCTCTTGTTCTTTCGAAGCATTTCTCAGATCTTCCAGCTCCTTTTCAAGCTGCTGCTTCTCGCACACCAACTTGTTCACCTGGTCCTTGAGTTGCTTCTCCAGGAGCTCTCTCTCCTGGGTTAGCGCAGAAGAGGCAGCCTTTTCTTTCTCCAGGGCCGCCTTCAGTTGTTCTTGGGCTTCAGCAGATTCCTGGACTATCTCATCCTTTTCAAATTCCCACTGGGATTTCTCTTCACAGTGCTGTTCCCTGAGTTCACGCAACTCTTGCTGGTAGCGCTCTTCGAGCTTTTGCATTGTTTCTTCATACTTGTTCACAAGCATTTGTCGGTCAACAGAAAACTGAGTTTCTGTACGAGACATTCTTCTATTATACTCAGTCTCTGTTTTTTCCCTAAACACGGTCAACATAACACATTACTCCCAACTGAGAAAGATTAAAATGTCCGTTTTCAAACTATTCAATAAAACCATTGGAATTGATATATTTAACCAACTTTTAGCCTGACCCATTCAACCACTGTTCTTGCTTCTGTCAGCCAGGGTTAAATTCAAGATACAGTCTACTGGGACTCGTACATCTAATTGCTTTAAAAGGAATAATTCACGGAGCATCCTTCGAGGGGGCCTTTTATACAAATAAAAATTAAGCTCCAATCCTGCACACGGATTCATGGGAGTGGACCCCATGGTGGCATTTCGCATGACGACAGGCGTCTATCGTCATGGAGCAGATTGCAGAATGACAGCCTTGGGTCTCGAGCTGGAGAGCTGAACACATTTCTTTGTAATGCTCTAAATGCACAAAGGCTGTGCAGCAAGGGGCACCGAATGCACTCCACCACTTAACTGTGCCCCTATAAGTCCTACTAACAAGTGTGATTTTATTTATTTATTTTTTTTAAATCTACAGCGTTACTCATAGAGAATTAAAATCAATACAACTGAATACCACGTCCAAAATAAAACTAGAAGTAAAATCCAAGAGCTACCATACTACAAAAAAGTCACGGCTTGACAGGCCCTCTACCTGGGATCTCTTGGGTGTATATTCACAATCTTTTACAGGAGCAGGGCGTTGGCTGCCGTGGTGCCCCTGCTCCACCTGTGGCAGGTTCGGGTGTTATGTCTTGTGTTGGTAGTTTTATTAAGAGGTTAGATTATAGATTTGTATGGCCTGGTTTGCATAGGAATGATCCTGATTCAGGCAGAGGTTGGACTAGATGTGACCTCTAGAGGTCCCTCCCAGCCCGACTTCTTGCATGTTCTAAAAATTGGGAGTATTAAAGTCAAAGGAGATTAAAGATCAGGAATATTTTCTGCACTAGCCTTGCCTCTGTGACCCACTAGGCACTCATCCCACATAGTCACGAGTAACAGCATGGGCTTCTTTATTCTATTCTCACCTTTCCTCTTGGAGCTCCTGCCTGTGCCTTTCCAGAAACTCTTGCCGCAGCTCCTCCTTGTCCATCACGTGCTGCTCCATCAGCCCTTTCAGCTGCTCGTGGAAGTTTTGCTCCAGCTCCCCTTTCTCTTCTTGCAGCGTCTGCACCAGAACTTGCATCTTCTCCTCTAGCCAAGCACCGTTCTGAATCAGCTCCTCTCGCTCCTGGCTGAAGCTCTCTTTCACCTGCTCCATTTTAACTCGCAGGTCTTCTTCATGGTCCAGCGCCAGTTTTTGGAGATTAGCCTTTTCCTCCTCAAAGGTCATCTGCAATTGGTTTCTCTCTTCATGGTGTTGACGGACAGTCCTTTCCTGTTCCTCCTTGAGCGTCGCTGCCTCTCCCTTGAGTCCTACGATTTGGTTTTTAAGGCCACTTACTTGGTTTTCCAGCATTTGCATCTCTTCGTTGTATTTCCTCCTCATGTCTTCTTGCTCCTTTTCACAATGAGTCTTGGTCTCATCTAGCTGCCTTTCATAATGGCTCATCTGTGTTAAAAAGAAAGTTGCAAGGATCTGTTTTCTCTTTAGCAGGAGTGACACCCTCACTTACACATTAATGCCTTCAATGCAAAGTATTCACTGTGACTTTTTTTATTTACACACCAATAAAATCCCTGTTTCTTTGTTGCACGCATTTGTGAAAGTGGAGGCATTGTGTAGGAGCTTAATTTGCTCTTGCAAGCCAGGAAGGATGGGTCTACACCAAAGTTTGAGGGCTAACTTTTACTCAGATTGGTCATTTTTTCCCCCAGGTTGTCTTTCAGTCAAGCCTTTTATCACGGATCCTCCAAGAAATTCGAAACAAATGAGATCATCTCTCCTAGGAAAAATCCCTGAACCCTGGAGCTTACTGCTATGACTTCCCTCCCACCAAACCTGTATCACAAACTGGAGGTTGTCAGTTTTGACAGATTATAAACTGGTGGGGCCTGAGACTTGCATTCCTCCTCCATTGCCATATCCAACAATAGGGGCAGGCGGGAGGATAGTGCTGGGTTTTAGACTGCCGTGGGATGGGCCACACTGGATTAGGGTCAGGCTGCTTAAGTTACCGATACAGCCGTCCACCAGTTTTTCAAGCTAACCACTGCTCTAAGCAGCCAGAGGGAAGTGACTGATTTGGGACAACCACTTGGTGGTTCTAACACGGGTAACTCCATCCTTCAGCAGACACGTTACTATTTTTCACTAGTGGGTAATGTTACAGACTGTGAGGCTACATCACTGGTTGGTGATGCTACCAGACCGTGATGCTACAGCCTCCTGCAATGATGAGTACGGCACATGCGATACAAGTCTGGAGGGAGCAGAGCAGGTAGAAGCAGCCTCAACTCTGACCTGGGGGTTGCAGCTTAAATGGGAGGAAGAAAAAAGAGCAACTGAGCCCTGGTAAAGACCACCTTGCTCCCAGCAGGGCCAGGAAGGGGGTACAGCATCTTCAAGCTTTATTTTTAAATGAAAATAGCTTACTGCATCTTCAAGCTCTTGCTTCAAGTGATGTAGATCCCTGTGGTGCTGCTCCTTCATTTGTTCAATGACCAGTTCTGCTTCTATGCTCATGTTTAATGGATTACAATCCTCTGAGCCCAGTCCTGTAAAAGAAAGGGTGTATTCTTGAGACCCTGCATTTCTGGATTTTTGAAACACCCCACCTCATCTACTTCCCTAGGAGATCAGATTTCTGCCCCGGCTCCAGTGATCCCAGCTACTCATGGCGATTAGCACTTTCAAATGTTAATTATAGCTTTAATACTTATAAAAGCAGTCACTAACAGGACTGTACAATACTTCCTCGGTACTAAGTATGGAACAGAGGACCACTTCCTGGAGTCTCAGCTCCCAAGAGTGCAGGTTTGGAAGGAGAAGGCAGACATAGTGGAAAGGTACCACATGAAGGTCACCACTACAGTCTACCTCTCCTGCAGTCAACAGACATGGGCTTCAGTCTACAGAATAAGTCCTCTGGCTTCATAGCCTTGCATCCACTGAAATTGTAGTGTGCTGCATGAAGGCAGTGCAGCTATGCGCTCTCCACAGGTAAAGCGGATGCCTCCGCGACAACTTCTTGTCTCCAGAGTTTACTTTGCCACTGGAGCATTTTGTCCAAGATGTACGGGTGGATTCAGCCATGGTGCAGTGCAGCTGCACTGAGCCAGAAAACTGGCCCATCATCTGCCTGGTCTCACGATATACGCCTGGAAGGATGACTTACTCCAGACTTTGCATGCCTGAAACCTAGTGACTTCACACAACTCCCTTTCAGTCCGTCCCATCACTAAAACATACAGATACTACTGGATGGGAAGGTTTTCAGGTCCTTCTGGCTGCGACTTTAGACATGGCAAAATAAGCTGTTCCAAGACAAACACACAGGAAATATCCTTTACCTTGGTCTGGTTCAACACTGCTTTTAGCATCCAACTCCTCAGAGAGCGAGCTTTTCAGAGAAGGCCTGAAGACTCTCTCTTGAGTGCGGTACTCTTCCAACTCAGAATGAAGCTCGTCAATCCGGTCTTGCAATTCCTGGTAAAAGCATACCACGGTGAAGATGACCACATCACCAAGACAGAAATAAGCCATACATACATGCACAAATGACAGGACACTCTGGAGCAGATTATTCTGACATCAAGACTGACCATGTCTTAGAGAAGTGGTAGTCATTCACCCATCTGCAAACTTACAGACATATTGCTCAGAGTTGCTTGTGATGTTGCCGCTTGGATGGGTGTTGAAACAAAACCTTCTTGATACTGGTCACCTACACTTTGATCATGAAACGTGCTATGTTGCAAGACTATATTATGTGGTTTCCTCAGAGACATTGGGTGTTGGCTACAACCAAGGTTGGGGATTTCAACTGGGCTGTACTGATGCTCCTGCTGGGACTTAAAGCAGGACCTTCCTGCCCAAGAGGGTCTTGGTCCTCTGCTCAGGGTCAGACCGATGCCAAACTACTTCACAGTTAGGGCGGCTAGGAGCTGGAACCAACTTCCAAGGGAGGTGGTGCTGGCCCCTACCCTGGGGATCTTTAAGAAGAGGCTGGATACTTACCTGGCTGGACTCATTTGAGTCCCGTTTTTGTTTTTAGGGTGAGTGTTTTTTTTTGGGTTTTTCTCCCGCCCTGGCGGGGGGTCGGGCTAGAAGATCTATTAGGTCCCTTCCGACCCTGAAACTATGAAACATTTGGGGTCAGGAAGGAATTTTACCCCATGGTCAAATTAGCATGGACTGGGACGGGTTTTGCCTTCCTCCATAGCAGGGCAGGGGAGGGTGCAGACTCTGTCTAGCATCTCTTGAGCGTATATTAACAGCCTGTTACAGAAGCAGGACTTTGGCTGCTGTGGTTCCCCTGCTTTATCTGTGGCAGGTTCAGGTGCGATGTCTTGGGTTGCATCAGGGCTGATGGCCATTTTATGAAGAATGACATTTATGGATTGTATGGGATGGTCTGGATAGGGATAATCTTGCCTCAGGCAGGGGGTTGGACTAGATGACCCAGGGAGGTTTCTTCCAGCCCCACTTCTCTCTGATCCTAAGCTCCTGTAAGTATGACCGGGCTTTTGGTTCTCTCTAGAGACTGTCAAAAAGATGCTCATCAATATTACCGATGGTGGTGGTGATGCAGCATAACATTGAATTGCAATCCAACTTATTTCAAAAGGGCACCCAACAGCTAGCAGATTCCTCTGTGACAGACTGGGGGAGGATGAAGGGCTGGCAAATGCAGACAGCCCTGCACCCATCCCTAATCACCTCTGAGGATACGTCATCCCCTTGGGCACGGTTATGTCCCTGAGTAGCCACCTGCCGACACCTCAGAGAAGCATTTTGGGTCACAAGGCTTGGCTTAGTCCCAGATCATTATTGCTTATGTTATAAAACAGCCATCGTGTTAGTCCCTGCTAAAGAATCCTATAAGAACGGGGTATGAAACAGAGAACCAAGCTAGTTTGCCAGGAGGGCCACAAGCTCTTAGTTGAATAGATGGGTAAGGATGGTGAAATTGGGGGCATCCTTCCCTTCCAACTTGTACTTACTCTGCACTGTTGCTCATACTCCATTTTCATTTGAACCAGTCTCTCCTCCTGAAGGAAGAACTCTGCAGTGCTGGGATCAAGATCGCCAAACTGCAACATAGCAGGACAACAATCCAGGTAAGTCTTCTGTGAATAACCTTACCTCTGATATCACAGCCCGGCTTCGATCCCCAAGTCTGACTGTCAGGCTATGGGGTGGCTTATTTGCCTTTTTGTCAGAGGGCGCAGAACAATTTTGCGTTGAAAAAAGACCAGAACCATTTCCTTGGCAACGGGTGAATTGCTATTTCACAGAGTCACGGGGTTATTTCACACCTAATTTCCTGGCTTAGTTCCCTGTGAGTTGCTTTTTATTTTTGGTAAATACCTAATGTAACTATAAAAAGCAGCGTAATGAGGCAACTTTTCCTTGATTAAGTTGGATTAAAGGCAGATTCCCCCTGTTATACCCTTTCAGGATATTGGCACAAACTTGTCAAGTGACAGTCGAGGGAATGACAATTCTCAAATGACTGCAGTCAGCTATAGCAACCCCGTGCCAAACCCTTCATCCCAAATTTCAGCTAAGATTTCGTGTCACATCATTAATTTAAGGCAGGATCCAGACAGGTACGTCTCTGTGAATCTTCTCCTGCGATAAAGAACCGTAGAAAAATCAGCCCTGCAAAGCGCACACCTGGCTCCCCTGTGACTCGAAAAAACGGCTGGCCCACTTTCAGACGCTGTGCTAAATATTAAATCAGAATCTGAATCATCAGTAATTTTCATAAATTAGAGCTCAGCCGCAGCTGTTAATGCAATCCAAGGAAGCTGCATGACTCAGCAACCTCGTTTAATCAAGTTTCGTTGGTTGGTTGCCGCGAGGGGTGTGTGCTGCTAGTTGAACCGCCGTCTCGACAGGAACGGTTTCTCTGGCATCACGAAGTCAGTTCAGATACATCAGGGAAGGACCAGGATTCACCTTCTCTGCAAGGACGTTCTCCAAGTTCCTCTGCAGCTTGCTCGTCAGGCTCTCGCACTCGGCCAGCTTCTCCCCAGTTTCCAACAGCTCGCTCTCCAACCGTCCGTTTTCCTGGAATAGAAAAAAAACTTGACAGCTCTGTGTTTTCACTTTCCAAAGAGCAACTCCTCCAGAAGTCACCCCAGGTGATAGGCAAGGAAGCGGTATATCCTGCCTGGAGTGAAGGCCAAGCCCAAGTGGATGGCGACCCTCATTAATATACGTAGGTAGCTATAATTTGTTTCATCCAGCCCAACAGGGAGCTCTAATTCATTTCATCCAGCCCAATGCACACCAGAAGTTATTCTCTCACCAGGCAGCCTTGCATGCCTGCCCCCCCTTGAACTTACGTGGGCCTGAAACTGTGACCAACTGTGGCCAGCGCTTCGTTACCTTCAGGGCCAGGGTGAGCCGGTCCCGGAGGTAGTTCTCTTCTGTTTTCAGCTTCTCCATTTCCTGCTCCAACTCCACATGCTGCTTACCAGCCTGCTGCAAAATCTGCTCCCGCTCTCTCCGGAGTTCATTCTTTAAAGCTGCAATGCGCTCTTTGTACTCCTCATCCAGCTTCCTGCGCAAGCACACAGAGGAGAAAAGCCTTTAAAAGGAGCCAACAACTAAGGAGGGAGCTTAGTAGCGACAGGTTGGGAGCAGCCGGCTCTTAGAGCAACACGCTTTCCCTGCTCCGTGGTGGGGCGAGTGGGGAGCCAGGGGATTAATGCAGTTCATTGCAAAGCAGCCACGTGTGTTGTGCATCCTGAACGACTGTACTGAGCAATCGCGTGGCCTTTGTTTTGCAGAGACACCATTTATAGGGGGAATCTGATTCTCTCCTCACACATCTCCATTTGAGAGTTCAACTCAAAATTAAAGTTCATTTTACAATCCCCCATCCCGCCGGGTGCCAATTAGCCAGGGAGATAAAACAGGAGAACAAGCACCGGAGCCATTCCAATGCAAGGATGAGATACCAGAACCGAGGAGGGAAGCACCCAGTTGAAACCAGTTTGCAGAGAGCTCAGAGGTGTCCAGGAGCAGTGGAAGGTGATGCTTTGTAAGGAGGAATATGGGACAATCTTTAGCATAGCATCATGCAAAATTCAGCCTGAAGATGGGTTCAAGCAATTTTTTGAATTGGTCCAGCCACACATACACGCACTCCCCGCCACACACCCTTCCTTTGCAAAATAATGACCTCATTGTTACTGGTTACAACCGCTATTGTACTCCTGTAAAGAGCAAGTCGGACACGCTGTAGTTAACCGTGCCCTGCACGTCCTCCCCGTAACTGGTGCCCCGGGCCGGCAGGAGGCCGTACCTGAGGTTGTATTCATTCCTCCGTTCAATCGCGGCATGGTGGTCATCCACTTCTGAGGCCATTAGAGATTTCAGCCTCTCTGCTTTCTCCAAGTCTGACCGCAGCTTCTCCTTCTCTCTGACCACCTGGTCAACTCGCTCCCTGCAAGACAGGGTGATTGCTTTGGATGATACGACTGTTCCTGGCTCCCAGCCCTCCCATGGGGGACATCCCTCCTGCCTTCACCTTGGTGGTGGATCCAACCATCTTGCACCATCCATCTCCTTTCTTAATTCCCCAGCGAGCCACTCCTCCCCTCCACGTAGCAGGTGGGGCAGCGAGCGTGCTCAAGTGCTTTTCTGCCGCAGCCTGCTCAAACCTCGCCGGCTAGGGCCGATCAGCTTAGGAAGCATTCGGTCATCCACATGGCCAACTCACCTTCTGCCCCATTTGCTTGCCATTTTGTCGTACCCACACCCTAAATGCTTGGCAAGGGAGCTTTCCTTCCTGGAGGGCACTAGATTAAAAATCTCTTCCAGCACATCTCACCACCCACAAAGGCAACACAGTGAAAACCAAGTCAAGTGGCAGATTTATATTGCTATATTTTCCTGGCATGAAAAAGCCCTGCATGACAGAATGGGAGGATAGCTACAAGACACTAGCATGAGAGAAGTTATGGATGTTGAACACAAAACACAGGCGGAAACGTGTCAAAACTCATCACCCTCAGCCCTGGAGCAGTCACATTGGTGTGCTCTGTGGGCATTAAACTGCTGTTTCCCTGGAGCAGGGAAGTCTTGTGTGTTAAGTATGAGCAGGGGTGTAGGTTGTAGCTGTGTTGGTCTAAGGGCATAGGCAGACAAGGTTATTTGGGTAGGTGTGATATCATTTATTAGACCCACTCAAATAGTTGAAAGAAATTCTGGTTTGCAAGCTTTTGGGCACAAACACCCTTCGTTAGGCTGAGGGTGTGAGCACCTGCAGTTGATCATTCATCCATGAAGAGCACCCATCCACGGCCAACTGCAAATGCTTCCTCAGCCTGACGAAGGGTGTTTGTGCCTGCAAGCTCGCAAAGAAGAATTTGTTCCAACTATTTGAGTTGGTCTAATAAGAGAGATCACATCTACCCAAAGAACTCAAGTATAAGCACACCTTCATGGAAAGTCTTGGTTTCCATCTTCCTATGTCAGCTCTTGCAACACCCAAACTAACGAGGAATTTAAGTCTGCGCTGACAAAGAATCCTAGAGCGCTATCCCTTCACACGAGCACTATGCATCCGTATGAGATTTCCAACCCTTGCTGGAGAGGTGCACTCTGAATTTTGGATTCAGCAAAATTAGCTACACACCTACTTGACCAAATATCTGGGGGCGGGGAAGGAAGACGAATGGTCTTCCCAACTTACAGTAAATGCCTGATCTCGGTTTTGAAGCTGGCCAGCGCTGCCTGGTAGATCCCATTCTTAGTAATCAAAAGCTCGTTTTCCAGAGCCAAAGTGAGCTCTGTCAGGTTAACCTTTCCATCCAAGCTGAAATCCAAGGCCTGTAAAGACAACAACACATGAGAACAGGACAAACATCACTTCGGCAGCAAAAGAACAAGAAAGAAAGGATGCTAGGAGAACCCAGAAGCATCCTCCCCTCGCTGGTGAACCTATTCCAAATGGCTTCTCTACAATGGCACCAATATCTTCCTTAAAATCCCTCACACAACTGAATCGTTGCTGCAGCGGGAAGAAGGGGACACGGGTGAGATGTCTCATGAGACCCACAGGGAGTGGGGTGCATGTTACTAACCAACATGGCAGGTGAACAGGGGGGTTGTTCACTGTGGATCTACACTGTTGCAACAATTTTAACATTTAAAGGCTGCAAGGTGTATGCCTGGAAGTGATCTTCCCAAATGCAAAAATAAGTGTTTCAGTAAAACCATTAGAGTTAGGTTAACTTGAGTGTGAGCTATTAATTAAAAAAAAAATTGTTTCTCTTTTACAGCAAAGGTGTCACCTTCTTTTAGGGCACAAACCACCACCCGCAACTCCTTGATTAAAAACCATGCTATCTGCCTCTGCGAGTATTACACTTGCAATTTAGGCTCAAGCAAATTCCAGTCTGCAAAAATTTTCAGACATTACTTTAACCTTTGAGTACTGTAACTACAGCATTGATTGTATGAACTAAAAGCCTTCTATTGGCAGCTATCTCCAGTGTCCATGAGAAGTGCCAAGAATAAAAATGCAGGAAGTCTTCCTTTAAGCTTGTCCACTCCCTAGACAGGGAGTCTGGAAAGCAAGAGTCCAGACATCTGCTTTGCAATGTATGTGACCAATGTTGCCCTCAGACTATGAAACCTGAATGGAGGTGCCAGGTTTTCCAATCCTACCTTCCGTTTTGGGATATGCAACCATTTAGGCCATTGGCCTGCTTTTAAATATTTGCTTTTGCAAATTCAAGTATTTGGACACCTCAAGAACCTGGACCACCCAACTTCAGACATGGCAGAAACCTCTGCTTTTTCCTTCCTTCCACTGCTCGGTGTACGAGAGTTGCATTTCTTTAAAGTCTCAGGAAGTTACCATGGAGATCCAGCATCCCTGCTGTTGCTCACATCGAGTAGTTTCAAGTTAAAAATAGAGAGGCAGGAAAAACATGCAGAATTTAAAAAAAAAAAATGCCACGCAGGTGGGCAGGGACCTATCGAGTTACCTTCAGGATTTCGTGGCTGTTTTCAATCCCCTCTTCATGCCACGTGTCAAGTATCCGCTCAACACACGCATAGCCCATGCCATCGTCCAGGCTGGAGAAAACTCGAAACCCAATTGTGCTGGTCATGGCTGAGGGGGTCGTGGTGCGTCTCCCACTCTCATCAAAGGACTGGGAGGAGAGAGGAAGAGATGAGATTCTGCAAAAGATTGGACAGATCTCCCTTCCTCTTCCCGCAGCCGCCACTAACTCCTATTCACATTGAGCAGAGTTTTCCTACTGACCGGGCTCTAAATCAAACTAGAAGCAGTACTCATTATAGCCTACTCCCTTCTGACCTGTGACTTTCTTACTTCCTGCTAGGGTGTTGCATTGCCTTTCCTCCAGAGAACACGCTTCATTTTGCAGCAAGAGAATGTCTTTGGATGCCTGTACACACCATGGGTTTAAATCCTCATTAAATTAAATAGGTTTATAAAATTTAAACGTGTTTGTTTTGGAGCGCTGCATCTGTGTTTACACGCACTAGGTTTTCAAACAAATTAAGCCTTGGAGCGTCGCGTCTGTGTTTACACACACAAGGTTTTCAAACAAATTAAGCTGGGTCCCTGGCCGGCACCACAGGAGAGCAGGATGGTCTAGTGCTGCCCCCTCTGGCCCAGGGCCCTCATTCACCCTGTGCCCATGCCCTGCCATGCAGCTGTGAAAACAGGGTGCTGGCACCCCACACAAGAAAAAGAGGAAGCAATTCAAAAGCAAAATCAATTCAAAGGGGTGGACTACAAAAAAGTTGCGGTGCCATCTGGTGGACAAAGAGGCTAATTACATGCCTTCGAGTGCCTTTGTGTTTGCACACAACAAATCCATGGACGCGAAGCTTTAATTCCCAGGGAGGCAAACTCAACTAAGTCTGAAGAGTTTTAGTTTAATGCACAAGAAAGACTTTTAAAGCATCGTAAAATCCCACTCATGCAAACAGACATGCATTTGCAGTGTGTACACGAGCCCTTTAGCTCTAAGTTACAGCTCTTGTCCCTAAACCTAAAACAAGAGGGACATCTATTCTGGGAACGCTCAAGCAGAGGCATTCAGGTGAGAGGCAGCCTGCCTGCAGTGGGAAAAGAGCCACCCAGAGCCACACATTCAGCACCCACCAAACTTCTTGGGAAGGCACCTATTATTTAAGGAGCTTTGAGTAATGCTCCTTGTTTAATGTGCTGTCACAGAATCCAGGGAGAGACAGTGAAATGCTATCCGCCGTCAGGCAGACAGCGTGCCTGACCAATGCAGCATTAAAATGACAAACCCCAATTAAAAAACCAATCTAACAATCATCTATTTCCTCAACCTTGGAAAATTAATACCGTTAAGGTCTGCAGTTCAATCTCATGAACCCATTTCCCAGAGATGTACTATTCCGTGTTTCTCACCTGCATGGAAAGGTGCCTCTTCAGCTGTCTATAGGGGGTAGATGCTGATGGTGTGAGTGATTTTCCATTTTTAAATAAGCCATAGAAGAAGTCTTCCACGCTCATTGTGCCATCTTGCTCAAGATTATGGAATACTTCTTCGAGCACCTGAAAGCCATGGTATCCAGTCATACCTTTTACATCCATCTCAGAGCCACAACAAAGCGATATATAGCTGTAACACTTTTAGTGTAACAGAAACATGGTTCTGCCAGGTAAAGGCTAGTCTTCACTTAAACGATCAAACACAATATCACCCAAGAGTCTGTATCGAGCCACAAACGCCAGGATGACAATTACTGCTGAGAAAGCAAATCCCAAATACACCAAGCATGCTCGACTGAAATCTGTCTACTCGATCACTTCTCCCCTGTAACTCTCACATGCCTTCGCCCCGCTCTTAGCATCATTTAAGAAAGCCGCCGTCTTGAAGGGAGCATAATAAAAGAAATACCTATTGAAAGACATTTCTTCCATTATTGCTCCCAAGGCCTCGTTGTTACGAGGCTCTCAGAACAACTGATGTTGCAATAAAAGTGCCGAAACCTCATCAGCCAGCAGAATGCCTGAACAAATTGAAAGATGGTGCCAAATTAAAATTAAATCCCATTTAGCAAACAGATTGCCCTGAGGTAGTAAAGCATCATAGTTATTGCATATGAAGGTGTTTGGATTCTAATTTTATTTTCATCAGGTTGTTTGCATGATGCTTCAGCTTGACCGCAGAAGAGTCCCAAGCAGCCTCTTTTCTGGCTTTTCCACATTAACGGGATGCTGCCAAATCATCTCATTCCTTCAAAAACCAGGCTACATGAAACAAAATGATTTGTATTGTTATTTCAGGATTTACAAAACCCAGTTCTTGCGAGACCAACTGAAACCAACATGAATGTTTCTTTAAAACACTCAGGTTGGAAGGACTTTTGGTATCTTGGTGGGCCACAAATGCTGCCCCGGGGCGTTTGCCCGTAGAGTCCAAAGCAAATGTCTACTGATGCCTTGGTAAATGCTTTGCTTACTAAAAAGGAGGGTTTCACCTTTACCATTTGCTTCCTATTTAAAAAAAAATAAATAAAAATCACAGCTTTGGACTCATTTTAATGGAGAAACCATCACTATAGCTTTATTTAGGACTCTCACTCCCTTTTTATAAAGCCAACAGTGGGTAGTTCACCCATGTCAAGCTCATTAGGAAGCCATCAGCTGGGTCTCAATGGCCAGCTGTCAATCAACGCTCCCTTTTTAGGGTGCGTCAGTACAGATGCGCCGATTAGCGGAGATATCCCGAGACAGCCCTGCATGGCTAGCTCCAGAACCAGCACCAGTATAGCCATATCTGGCCGGGGCTGAGCCTGGACTAAGCGGCCCTACTTGGGTATCGTAGGTAGACTGTTCTGTGCCAGATGGACATAGCCTTAGAATTTATCATTACATTTGCTATAAGCATTATGGTAAACCATATGCTCAGAGAAGCATTAGACATTTTCCTAGTGACAGTAAGGATGCAAGAAGCCTCCCACCTCATGCCTGCCTCCCTCGGAAAGCAAACACCCACCTCGGTATCCACGTTCTGCAGCAGATATTGCTCACAAATAGAGACCAGCTTCTTCCTGTTCAGGTGACCATCCCTGGTGATGCCGAGGTGCTCACAAACCTCTTGCAGTTTTTCTTCTATCCAGTCTTGGGTGGGCGAAGACACGTTTTGTGAGGCGTTCAAGTCGTCTGGATTCCAAAATCTTAACTGGCCTGAAATAATCACAGTCAGACTTGCATGAATAAGGGGATCAAAAGACAGGAATATACATTTCAAATTACTCTGGGGCACCTTAACCAACTAGCTAATAGATTTGCTCAAATCTACCTTCCTGAGGGCTTTGGAGTCATGCCCATAGACACAGTATTTGAGCACTTATTTGCCAGGCCAGGTCTCTAGTAGTATTCACAGGAAAAGCTACATGGTTGCTATGCTCCATCCTAATCGGGGCAAGCCCAGGGGGTTGCTGTGTACTCCAGTGCCATCACCCTGACAGGGCTTTATCAACAAGAGAAGATCTTGCAAAGCATTTCAATTATATGTGACGTTCTGGACTTTTCAATCCGCCCTGCTCCAGAGGACCACGAGCTGCCTTGAAGATCAAGGAAAGAGCTATCGACTCCCACACAGCAGGGGCCTGAATTACATCAGGGCTTTGGAGGGTAGGACTGACGCCTTCAACTGACAGCAAATACAACCTGGGAGATAGGGCAGAGCACAAGCTCACTGTGCTAACCGCAGCCTAAACAAAGTGGGGGCGAGGGAGGGGGAAGCTTCATTTCTGTGCAAGCCGAGGCCTCATCCAGACATTTAGTTTCTCCTGGGAGAGTTGCTGCTCTCCCAGGAGAAGCCACAGATGTCCACATGTTCAAACTTTGTCTCCCAGAATAAAAATCGCTATTCCAGGAGAAATTACCTGGGAACAACCTGGTTTAAATTACTCTCAGGAGAGTTTCTTCTGGGAGAACGAATGAAGCCTCTTCTTAGCTTTATTCTCAATTTGTCCAGGCCGAAGAGGAAAATGGCAGGGGAATCTGGGGGAAGCCCTGGCTGGATTAGAGCAACAAAACAGTCCCCAATTGTCACCCCTTGTGCTAGAGCTCATTGTTGCTGTAACAGCTGCCACTCACGAAAACCACTTCAGAGCATGCCCCAGCCCCCAAATCAAACTGGGAAGCTTAACGATGCACCTTGTATTCACACTGGAAGCAAGCCCTCATCTAAATACTTCTCAATTTTAAGCCTCCAGCTGACTGCCCTTCCTCCACTCCAAGCAAATAAATTCAGTGCAGAGTTATACAAACGAAGGTGCTCAAACATTAAAAGGAGGTCACCGACAGGGGTAAACCTCTCACCTGTCAAGCTCCCACAATAGCTTAAATTCTCCCCTCGGTACCTGCCTCCCCCAGGGGGAATCTGAAGCAGATAATTTTGAGTGGCATTAAAGCCCCATGTAGATGCTTGTATTCAGAATGAAAGTAGACTTGATTCAGCTCAATTCCCTTCCAAGCTTCCAAAAGGAGCTGAGCTAAAAGTCAAAATCAAGGCCACTTTCACTCTGAATACAAGCATCTACATGGGGCTTTAATGCCATTCAAGATGATCTGCTTCCAATTTCTATTGGCCGTCGCTCAACTTGGAGCAGTTACTAGGACTTCTCCTGGCTGGTTCCCCTCGTCCCCACCAGTACACACTGGCAGCCCACTCTGACGGCCCGGCACTCAACGCAGGCAGGAGAGGAGCTCCCTCCATTTTCCTCCACACCTACATTTCTCCCCCCACCTTTTTTATTCATCACCTTGTTCATCCCAACTGAGAGCCTTTGGGATCAGGGCAATCATGCCCCACAGTGCTTGCGCAGTGCTTGGCACAAGGAGGCACTGATCTGGGTGGTAGCATAACCACTGCAGTGCCATATTTTTCCTCTCTTGCATGCTCCCTGGTTAACTGAACTGCATATAATTATAAACCCTACAGTAGAGGCACAGGGGCTGACGCTTTGGCTCACACTGACACCTGGTGGCCTTTGGACTCGACTGCAGTGCATGCCAGAGGGTATTTAGGGCTGTGACCCCTCTGAGCAGTCAGCATGCGGCACCCCCAGGACTCCCAGCACAGAAACCCCGAGCAGCAGGGCATCCCGGGACGCAAGGAGCCGGTCAAGAGGCAGGAGAAGATGCCAAGGAAATGGGAAAAAAAGCAAGGGGAAAGGGAAGGGTGGAAAAAACCCCAGACAGTTGGGTATGCAAGAATGAGAACAGATGAGGCAGCCTGCGAGGGGAACCATGCCATGGAGAGGGCTGGACAAGGACCAGTACTGCAGGGGCCAGGTGATGCAGGGCTGTTGGCTTGGTAGGGAGGCACAGCAGTCCCGTCTTCCTAGGTCCAGGGTCCAACAACGGACACAAACTGCTAGAAGATTGCTTCAGATCGGACATAAGGAAAAATTTCTTTATGGTTCAAGTGTCCAGGGTCTGGAACAGACTCCCCACAGAGGTGGTACAATCACCTATCCCAGAGCTCTTCAAAAAGTGACAGGATGCACACCGTGCTGGGGTCAGCCCAAGTGCAGGGGGGCTGGACCTGAAGATCTCCCGAGGTCCCTTCCAGCCCTAAACTTCTATGAATCCCACTGCAAGCGAATACAGTATTCCTGACCCCTCTGTCCTATGCCAGCCCCAAATCCCAGGCTGTACAGACCCAAACAGCAGCTACTGCCACTCTGGGGAGCAGGGGAGGCATTTATATGGGGGTAGAAGCAAGAGCTGGGAATCACTGGGCCCAGTTCAGTGCACGGGGATGCAGCACTGCATGAAACGGGTCTATCCCAGTGCCAAGGGCACCAGCAGTCTGTCGAGCCAAGGCTGCCAGCACCCACAACTTGACCAGGATGCACCTTGCGGCAAAGTCAGGCCAGGGCTGCCCTGGGAAGGCTGCCACCTTCCCCTCCCCGAGCTAAGAAACCCCTGTTCGGCCTGGCTCAGACAACTCCGAGGTGTTCCTGCCTAGCTGATCACAGCAGGCACCGATGCACTCCCACAGCTTCATAGAGGAGTTCGGCATTAGCCTGACCTTCGCCCTTCTACACATGAAGCCAGGCATTAAGCCAAGGCAGGCAAACAGCCTGCCCCAAAAGGCATTTTCCCCCTTTCAGAGAGCGAGTTTCCAAAATGCAGGCTCCAGCCCCACAAGTCAGGAAGGGCATGGGCTTCTGGGCCCCGAGACGCTGCAGGATCAGCTCCTAGGCTCTGCCCCACAACATCCCAGCCCTCGAGACACCAAAGAGCTCTCCTGAGAGCTAGGAGGGCCTGAAGCCAAAATCACCCCGAGAGCTCTCTGTTGTCACGTCCCCATGCATCGCCCTTCCACTCTGAAGGGATCAAGCGGCAGCTTTTGTTCGTGCTCACCTTCTGCTTCGTACTCCTCACTGTCCTGAGTCTTCCAGTGCTAAGGGGGAAGAAAAGAAAGAAGATTCCCTCAGTCATTATTATTCCAAGACGGCACATGTGTAAAAGGGAATTCACCAGCAACATCAAACGAGCTACAGGATTCCAACAATGCCGGCGTGCTTTCATCTTGGCAGTCTCCTGGGCCGAGCTGTCAATCCAAGCCTGCTTGCAGAGGTCCATTTATAGTGCCTCTTCGAAGGTATTTCAAAGAAGGCTTTTGCTATGGACATTTCAAAATAAAAATCACTTACAAAAAAAAAAAAAAAAAAAAAAAAAAAAAAATCAGCGTCAAGGTATCTGGGAAAATAAAGAGGTTTGAAGATGAGCTGGACAGGGTTCAGTTAAGTCAGTCCACAGCAAGGGGGACTTTGTTTTTAAGGAGCTCTTTTAAGCAAAGAAACCCATTTATGTTTGAAGGGTGCACAGGGATGTTAAGGGGAGAATATATATCAAAAAGGGCACAAACGCTGTGCACAGTCCTGGACTTCTAGAAACAAGGGACTGGATTATTTGAAAACCCTCTCTCTTTTGCCTTCACAGTCTAGGGCAATCCAGTATGACTAGCCCTCGCAAACACCCCCTAACCCATGAAACACCCCCTCATCTCAGCAGCAGTGGGGACTGTCATCATTTTATCCAGGACTCGGGTCTCAAGTGCAAAACCCTCCTGCACCACATCTGCACGCAGCATCAGCAGCACATCTTTGGCGTCGGCCTCAGAGGCGGTGGAGCCAGCAGCTGTGTACTCATGTGTAAGCCCCATCTCTACCAGCCCGGTGCACTGGGAAACGTGGGCCACAAATTAGCGCTGCACCCACCCGAGTGCCACTTCCACCCCCTTCTCAATCTGCTGCTCTGCTTTCTGCCCCTGCCTTGTGCTCCATATGCCCCATTTGTTCTGCTTCCTACTCCCTGCCTGATCTGCTCCGCTTTCTGCCCCCTGCCCTGTGCTCCCCGGTCGATCCGCTGCTCTGCTTTCTGCTCCCAGCTGTCCCTGATCTGCCACGTGCCACACACAGGCTACCCATGCCACCGGTCAGCCACCCTAGCGTGTCGCAGGCAGCAGCAGAGCTCCCCGTGCTCCGTGACAGTCAATGCACCATGTTTTATTTACACTATTTAACAAGCGCTACGCAGGGGTGTCTCAACACTGGCACCCCCAGTCAACCAAAGGGGCTTGCCCTTGCTCATCCAGGCACCATACACAAAGCCCAGGACCATCAGCTGCAATATCCAACGGCAACATTAGCAGGGGTTACTTTTCCCACAGTCAAAATGATGCGCACAGAGGAGTACACCCATGTGACCAAACGCATTTAGATTCAAGGACACAAGGAAGCTCTAAATCATTATATAAAAAAAAGTTTAATACATCTCGTTCAGATTACAGTGAAAAGCTGTTAATCTACAAGGTTACCATGGACACTGGATGAGGTCACTGTCCTTTTTTTAGCACCGGCTCCTGCCTCCGTTTCATCCTCTGGGGATCACAAAAACTGCAGCTCCTACCACTCGTTCAGGGCTGAGGGGTGTGCTACAGAGAGGAGGCAGTGGTGGCAATGTGGTGTGGGTGTGCATGTTTTGGGGCTGGTGGGGAGGGGGGAAGAGAAGGGGAACAGGAGTCAAGGGTTTTAGCAAGGACTCCCAATAAAGAACGAATACATGGAATAAAATTCAAAAATATCCTTAAAACATGTGAAGGAAAGCTTCCACAGTCTCAAGCACACTAGACTGGGTGCATGTGTGTGTGTGTGTACGTGCACATGTATACTGCTTTCATAGTCTCAAGCACATTAGACTGGGTGCGTGTGCATGTGGGTAGCTTCCAGTCTCCAGCACACTAGATTGAGAGTGTGTGTGTGTGTGTGTGTGTGTAGAACTTCCAAAGTCTCAAGCACACTAGACCGGGCGTGTGTGTGTGTGTGTGTGTGTGTGCGCGCGCACACACACACACACGCCCGGTCTAGTGTGCTTGAGACTATGAAAGCAGTATACATGTGTGCGCGCACACATGTATACTGCTTTCATAGTCTCAAGCACACTAGGCTAGGTGTGCATGTGTAGCTTCCACAGTCCTAAGCACACTAGACTGGGTGCGTGTAACTTTCAGTCTCAAGCACACTAGATTGAGTGTGCACATGTGTGCATGTGTGTAGAGCTTCCAAAGAGTCTCAAGCACAATAGACTGGGTGCATGCGTGTCCATATTTGCAGCTTCCACAGTCCCAAGCACATTAAACTGGGTGCATGCATATGTATATTTGTGTATGTGTGTAGCTCCTGCAGTCCCAAGTACACTAACCTGGGTGCGTGTGTATGTCCTCCTTGCATGCGTGCGTGTCCTCCATGTGCATGTGTTTGCCCTCCGTGTGTGTGTGTGTGTGTGTGTGTGTGTGTGTGTGTGTGTGTGTGTGTTCCAAAGTCTCAAGCACACTAGACTGGGTGCACATGTGTGTGTATGCATGTATCTGTATGTATATGTGTAGAGCTTCCAGTCTCCAGCACACATGTGCATATACATGTGTGTGCATGCGTAGCTTCCAGTCAAGCACACCAGACTGGGTGCGTGCGCGTTCAGAGAATGAGAAAAGTCCTTGGCCGATCTCTCCGCTGATGGTCACGCACACGCTCTCCCCCTTGGTGAACATCGGTGGTTCCACTTTGCCTAAACCCAACTTATCCCAAGCTCCCCACAGAAGTGTGTTACTGGCCCTTGGTTAGTAGCTTCACCTTCTATTCATTTTAATTTTCATACAAGCTGAAAAGTCCATCGGCTACTCAATCGGCAGCTTGCAGCAAATATACCATTTGAAGCTCCTATATATGCCCAGCAGTCACCTCTACCTCCTGGGGCCAAGCCTGAGCCAGCTCCAGGCTTCATGCCTGTCCCCTGGCATCCTCCCCTAACTTTTCTTGGACGGCAAAGGCAACTGGTTAGCAGATAACTAGATTTGGAGGTCTGGCTACGAGGAATCTCTTGCACGTCCAGTTCCAAAATGTTTCCATACAAGCGGCGTATCTTCCCCCCACCTCCCTTTGAAAGAGTTGAAACTAAGCCGGTTAGCTTCAGAAAGTGTTGCAAGACCTCATTCAAAGAGCACAAGGTAATTTCGTAAATCCAGAGAGCTGAATAGAGATCTGAACACCTGTCACCCCTGTTGTGTGCCGATAATCAATTGTTACAGGCACCGCGAGCCCGACTCCTACAATAATTCGCTTCATCTGCGGGCGCTCTCCGCTGCCTCCCGGGCCCTATTGTGTCGGGCTGCTGCGGCGGCTGCATCAGCTGGCGGGACCCTTTCCGCACGCTTCTTGATTACCATGCTGAATGCTCGACAAGAGCCGCTTTGTGAGCAAGGGGCGCGAGGGGTCAGAGGTCAAGCAACGCCAAAATGGCTGCCCCAGAAGGCAGCCAGCGTATTTCAAGGAGACAAAGGGAGATGTCCATCGGTGCTGTGGACCGTGCATCTCAATGTCACGCACGGCATTGTTCGGCGGCTCGGGATTGTCCTACAGCTGGATGTGGGTCACACACATTACTGAGCCCGTGCGCAGAAGGCAGAGATTTTAGGAATGCATTATTTTGATCGACACATGCTTTGCCGGGCTGAAGAGCAGATGGCCCGGGTTTTCAATGATCGCTGCCTTCCAGCTCCGAACCCGCGCGAGCATCTGCAGCCCGTGCCGCTGGCTCGCCGTGGCCTCTCTCCATAATAACTTAGCAACCCCTCTCCCACCCTGCCATCTGCTTCAGCGAGACGGACCTTTGTTCTCCGGCAGAATATACTGCTAATTAAAACGATGATCAGGGGCGCACGCTGGGCCTATTCAAGCTTGCACATGCCGAGGTGAGCCCTAGCGCCACTGTTTACAACCAAACTTCTCCGTCTTTGCTGAAGGATCAGCTCTCGGAGGAAAGCACCCGGAACAAAGATGCCCCGAACTGGAGCGCTCCTCTACTTGCAACACAACGTACATTCGCTTTCCACCACGGAAAGCCACAGCCACGGCCCTGCAGGGCATCGCAATGCAAACACCGTTTAGAAACAAACACTCAAGCAATGATTAGCCGCCTGCACTTTAGTTCGTTAAACCTGCTTCCAACTGGTGCGTGGGAACGCTGAAGACTTGAAGTAAGAACATAACGGGTCAGACCAAGGGTCCGTTTAGCTTGGTATCCTGCCTCCGGCAGGGGCAGAAATGGATGCTAGAGAGGGAGAGCACCCGACTGAATCTCTCTAGTGATCTATCCCTTCTTCGGTACTTTGCTGGCACCCACCATTTATCGGGTTAGAGGTGCCAGAGGAAACACGGCTCCCCACTCTCTGAAAAGTTTTATCCCCTCCCTCATCGCCTTTGGGGACTCAAAACATGCAACTGGCCCCCCTTGACCGGGAGCAGAGTGGCTCAGGAATGGAAGATTTTCCGGCTCAACCAGTCTCTTGATACAAGGGAGAGAAAGACATCCCAAACGAAAGGATGCATTGAAGCTGCATCCCAGTTCTGCACTTCTTTCTCCACAAAGCACCCACCTTCTGCAACCCCACACCTCAGCCTGCTGCAAGAAACAAGGCAAAAAGTCCCGATTTTAGCTGCCTCTGTATTGGCGATGCATCAGCAAGACCCCGACCCTGGGTTGTGCCCATGCTGCCCGCTCACTACAGTATCTGAATGCCCTCTGGGAGAAAGGTGGCTTCAAACCACCCTTTCTTCCCTGGCGGCAGGGACAAGCTTCCAGCTTTTGGCAAAGAAAAAGCGTCTCCCCTCCTGCCTCTCAGGGCTGTGGGGATGTCTCTATCTAGCAGCTCGTGGGTCTGGTGCGTGCCCCCCACCCCCGTCATTGAGAGCTTTGCTTTAAAACAGTGGAGCCAAAGGGCCATGGACGCTGCCATCGGAGAGGGTGAGGCAACCCGCCAGGGAGCCGGGCTTTGGAGGGCAGCGCAGGGGCGCTGGAGCAGCTTTGGTGCAGGGGAGAAGCAGGGTATTGGAAACCCGGGCATTGAGTTAAGTCCTGGCTATTGCAGCAGCCAAGCCCAGAAGTTGCAAAGGAGGAACCACCCGTGGGCAGGTGAGTGTTACCCCGTGCTGGGCACAGACCCTGGCAGCCACAGAGAGAAGTCAGTTTTACCACCAGCTTAGTCTCTGCCAGCCCAACCGTGGGGCACAGTCGGAGCGCCCCTAAGCACAGGGTCCGGCCAACAGCTGATCAATCCCAGGCACAGAAGTAAGTTGGGTCAGAAGACTTTGGCACGACCGGCCAGTCTAACAGCCCCCGGCTGCAAGAGCTGTGCTAGATGTTGCCCCCTGCCATGTGCCTTCAGAGCAGCAAGGCGCTCATGGGGCAGCAGGTTAAAAGCTGAGATGGCAATTGGTTTTTAAAGCCTTCGTCTACGTACCTGCAGTTTTGATTAGCACTTACCTTCCCCAGGGCAGTGAAAACCACTCGTGCTTCTCGTGTCCCAGTGAACTTACACACTAAGTAGAGGGAGGACGGCGGCGTCTCATAGAAGGATTAACCCTCTCCACGCCACCAAGCAG
>NW_005842059.1:1479949-1485556 GCF_000455745.1 Alligator sinensis
GCGACTTCCCTCCAGCGTGGAAGAGGAAGTTTTCTAATGGCACGGACTGAAAAAAAACCACACCAGGCGGGCTCCTGCCCCTTGTCCGGAGAGGTCTGCACAACACGGCGCACTCAGAGAGAGCCCTGCGCCATGAAGTCTGCTACACATTTCCGTGCCCAAGAGGAACGCCTGACGAGGAGGAATTCCGGACGGGGAGCGTTATACCCTAGAGCTGGGCAGAGCTTGCACCAGCTCAGCAGGGGCACGGCTTTTCAACAGCGCTGTAGCCTGTTCAGATCTACCACGGAGCCCCAGGCACCCGGCCGTAATTCAAAAACCAGAGCTGCGTGCAAGCCTGTGAGCTCACACCAGCGAACTCCGCTCCGGGTCTAAGACACCAGCTCAGCGCCTGGAAGAAGGGCGAGAGGCAACATTGGAGAAACTCATCCCAGCGGCAATAGTCGCGTTGGGGACTGGTTCTCTCTCATGAAGTGCTTGCAACAGCACAGGTCAGGAAGGCAGGGGGGGCTGCGGACCAATTCATGTAGTCGGCTATCCTTGTTAGTTGACTAACCTTTAGCACCTGTTTCACAACTAATGGAAAGGGATCCAATGAAGCAGCACTCCCCGGGGAGGTGCGCTGCCATCGACTGCAAGGTCAGGGCAGCACGTGCGGCAGAGAAGGACAAGTCTCCCCGTGCTGGTAAGTGCAAGCACCACAAGCACCCGATCAGAGAAGCCAGCTCCTTCCCCAGGGACCCAGACTTGCCGTGCACCTCCTGATCTGCAAAGCTGTAGGGCAAAGTAGGACTGGAGAACAGGGGGATTCAGAGAAGCACGTCATCACAGGCAAGCACCTTGAGCCAGGGTCCCGGGGTCCCGGTTTTTCTACTGAAAGTATATGTAAAAGGTCAGCATTTCTTAGGGCAATATCTTGTAGTTATTAGTAGTCATAATAACTATGTAGTTGGGAGAAGGTTAGACGATCTTTCCAATGCAAGGCATTCTTCCTTGGGTCTTCAATCACCTGATGAAGAATGTCTTACACTAGAAAGCTTGCCTAACTTTATCCCAACTATGCAGCTGGTTCAATGCAGGATATCGCCCAAAGAAATCCTTTTTGGCATAGTTTCACCTTCACATCATTTCTGGAACACCAGCTACAACAGTCTTACATGACTTGAAAAGGTAACACATTTTCCTGCAGTGTGAGCAGCCAGTCTGAAAGGGAGCGTCTACACATGCGATTTAATATGCATTAGCCTATTTTAATGCCTGTTCCTCCTCTTACCCTGCATTCCTCCAGCTCCCAGATCTTTAACTTGTACGACTCGAAGCCAGGCCACCCTTCCCACTGCCCTGAGCAAGCTGAAGTCACTGCTGCAGCCTGCTGTACAGCTTGTGAGCAAGAAATCCTTAGCAAAAGTCCCTCTGGAAGAAGGATGATGCATAATAAGAAAGGGTAAGGAGCGGTCACAGCACCGCTGTGGGAATGTGATAAGACCATTACAGCACTGTGGGAAAAGTAACGCTTGTGGAGAAGTCTGGTTGCAACAGCTAGTAGCAGAGCCGTATAATTTGCTCGGTGAACAGGCACCGCCGGACCTCTCAGGATGCAGCGTGCTCAGATTGCTATGGGAGGATGTAGCTGGCACTGCCACCCATCTCGCCGGATTTGTTGTGCACGTGTGGATGTCTCACCTGCTCATCCCCGAGCCAACATTTCACTCCACAGGAGGAAGAGTCAACAGTGCTTCAACAGACACCTGGCTGGGATCATCTGACCCCAGCACTTCTTCCTGCCCAGGGCAGGGGGTCGGACTCGATCTAATAGGTCCCTTCCAACCCCAATAACTATGAAACGGGCACCGAGAAGGGCCTTTTCCAAAAAGCAGGAGTTAACAAGCGCGCTACAGGCAGAGTTTTTGGTGTGCTGCTCTCTTCTCCAGTACCATGCACTGCTCGTAGAGGCTCAGCAGTCACCCCTTTTTGTACAGCCCCAAACGCGGACCCACGTGGGAGGAACAGCGCTCAAACCCCGCAGCACTATAAAGGAAGGGAGTGCGCTCCAATCTGCTGTCTCTGCAGCACGTTCCCTCGGGCTGACTCCGATACAGAGCTCAGCACTGAATGGAGCCGGATCCTTTACATCTAGGATGAGCGGGTGAGCCTGTACCGTGTTAAGCAACTGGGGGGAAAGAAAGGGAGACACTTTGGCTACTCTCTGCTCTGCTCTCCTCCCTCCCGTACCCCATCAACGCTGCTCTCTGGTCCCCAGCAGAGCCCCTTTTCCAACAGCAGCGCAGGTTTTTTGCTCCCCGTGAGCTCTCCCCCGCCTTTACCTCGTGGCAGTCGCTGGAAGCGATGTGCGCGGGCTGTGCTTCTTCATTCAGCGGCTCGATCACAGTCACCTCGGCAAACTCTTCCACCGATTCCTGGAACTCGGGCAAGGACCGCCTGCCATAGCGCTTCCCGCCTTTAATGTATTTGGGCTGTGCTTCCGGGGGGGAACCTGGGGAATTAAAACAGCGCACGTTGGCAGCGGCAGTGCTGAAGAGCCTCTCTCCACCCTAGCTCCGGTGCATCGCCATCCAGACACGTGGATCAAGACACCACGTGTTTTTAAAGCGTAGCTCACCTGACGACTCCCCTGCCCCAGTGCTGCACTGACTCGCACACTGGTAAGTGTGCCCATGTCCCAAGTGGGCTGAGCAGCCCCAATTCTTCAGAGCCCCACCATCAGACCATGCCTGATGCAGCGTGGGCACTGAAGATGGAGGGTTTGTTGCAAGTCATTCATAGGTTGCAGCTCCCTGTCCAAATCCCACGTTACGAGGCTGCAAACACCTCCTCCTGAACACGGCAGCCAAGAGACCTAAAGGGGCCGTGGACTTGGGTAACACGCGTTCCACTAAGTGAAGGTGTTTGTGTCAGTCATTCGGGACAGCCCGGCTACCACCACCGTTTCCATTCTTCCACCTCAAATACTTCCGCAGGAGATACCAGCAGCTTTTAGGGAGACAGAGGTACCCACACCTACTCCCCAGTATTAGCCTTAATACCAGAACCAGGCATGAGGCGCTTAAAACGGGCATTATGCAAACTGGACTCTGCATTTATTGTCCTTCACCAACTCCCAGATGAAGGTTGCTCCATTTCCACGGTGGTTTCCCCCCCTGCTCTGCCGTGCCAACTCAGACTGGGACCTTTAAAGTCAATTAGTCCCTTCCCTTCTTGCTCAAAAGCAGTACTGAAGATTAGCACAAGCTTAATTACACATGCCTATTATAATTGGAGAACTCCACAGTCTCCAAATTTATACCTCCCAGACACCTGGGCAACCCCAGAACCTTGTTTAAGCTAAAAGTAATTTTAAGCCATGCATCTGAAAACCACCATGTGGAAGAAATCGAGCACATTGGGCCTGGCCCAGCTCAGAGGCACGGATGCTGCGGTCAAGGTAAGCAGCTGATCTAACCTATACGGATGCATGCCTATACCCCCGCTATAGCATCCGTACAGGGGATGCACGCCACAGCTGTAACATCTTCAATCGCCCCCCTTGGTTACCAAATGAAAGGGGGCTTTTGGGTTTGTCCCCCACTCAAATTGCCAAGCTTGTATTTTCAGTGACCAAATTACCCACCGCGACTCCAAGTGATCGGAATGAAAAAAAAAACCCCAGAACAAAACATGGAAACAATGCTATTTTTAGTGCAAATCATTAGGTATCTGGAGTTTGGGCAAATTAAACGGATGAGCAAATTAACCAGGGATTCAATTAAGAGAAAGGCTCCGATACCACGCTTTGTTTTGCTCTGTTTGTTAACCTCACTGTTTAAAAATCCCACGAGACACTTTTTTTTTTTTTTTTTTTTTGCCATTTGTAATGCACTGAGGCAGCAGCGAAAGCAGCGGCTTTTTAAATTTTTATTTGAAGAGCGCTCTGGTACAAAATAAATGCACGACTGCAATAATAATAAGGACCAGGAAAGCCCTTCAATCATCAAGCGGAGAACAGAGGGCGCCAGGAAAGGAGTGGGGGGTTTCGAGCCCTTACAAGTGTCAGCTCGGGTATCACGCCTTTGGATACGGAGGCAGTCTTCAAGCTTGTTAGAGGGAAAATATTCTGTAACTTAGCTATGCAATGAATTATAAAATACACAGGACTGGGGTGCCTTTGATTTTTTTCCAGGCTTACACTCCATCCATACTGATATTGCAGCTCTGGGGAACAAAAAACCAAAAAATAAATAAATATATCGACGCCTGTGTTTGAACAAGGCCATTTTAACAAGATGCGCTGCAGCTGGAGCCCGCACATGAAAGTTGTGTGATGAAGTGCGCAGAGAGAAAATCAGAACGAGACCGCCTGATTAAGCAAGCACCCCGAGAACAAAAGCAAACCTTGTCGCTCCCGCTAAGCTGGGGTAGCGGCGAGCCATCCTGGCCCTGCCGCTGGCTCTCAACCCTGAACATTTGTGGCTATTCACCCGCACATTTTTCTCCTCTGGTTCGCGCCCACTCCCCCCCATGTGGTCTCTCTCTCAAAGGAGGGACAATCCTCCGTGGTGGGCAATATTCAGAAAGGATTCAGGGGAGGCGAGAATTTGCTTGGCAACAATGAACTTATTCCCCATCTGCTCCCAGACCCCCTCGCCTCGGTGCAAGGGTGCTTTGCAAGACTAGAATCCACTTAGTTTGTATTTTTAACAGTCGCTATAGCAAGTAAGATAATAAAGACAACTTTTATGCGGAGCTGCTGGAGCCTTTAAGCCTGCTATTTTGCCAACGTGCTTGATGGGCGAACCAGGAACTGGAGCTTGCTTTTGCATTCAGAGGCTGACAAAGTGTGTGTAGTGCTCTTCCATAATGCATGTTAGCCAATAAAGGGCTTCTGAAAGAGCAGGGAAGCATCCTTGAAAATGCAACAAGGTCCTTATGCAGCTTGCGGGGGATGGGAAACCCAGCAAGCTTATTCTTGGCATGGCAGGGCCAGACTTCCTAGCACACACATCTGAGCAAAGCAGGATTTCTATTTCCATCTGCAAGCCACGCAGATGCAAAATGAATTTTTTTTTTTGTTGATGCTTCAAGAGCAGGGCTTCTTTCCATCCAGATGCACTGTGCAACAGGAAGGAACAAGTGGCGGGCAGGTTGCCATTACAAGTACCCGGGCACCTTTGCAGCACTGGCTGGGGCAATGCGCGGCTTCGAACAAAGCCTCATTGTTGGGAGATGATGCGTTTCATAACCCCCGCCCCCCTGCCGATGGCACACTTCATTATCCCGGCGTCGTATTGTGTCTCAGCCAATCGCAGCCCCGGGAACAATGAAGCGGCGCTGACCCGTAACGGTGCACTTACAGAATCCCCTGCGCTCCCATTGTCTTAGGGCGCAGACCTGCATAGTCGCGGCTCCCTGGTATCTAAATTGGACCATGTTCGAAGCCCTGAACTCGGACCAGGTACCGCTTGCGACATCCACAGTCCCACCGACATCCAAAGCCCCTCGGCTTCATCTCCTTCTCATCCTATACATCACGCAAGTCGGAGCTACCCTCGGTGGCAGAGTGCCCGTGAGATCTACCCCAAGCAGGGAGGAGAAGCAGCATCGGGAAGGGAA
>NW_005842059.1:1485573-1488515 GCF_000455745.1 Alligator sinensis
GGAAAGAGGGGCTACCAAAGAGCAAGGTTTTGCTGCATGGGAGGTGCAGGCTATTGTGGCAAGGTTTGCCCCACGACAGCCTGGGAGCGGAGAAATAGTTCTACCGGACACCCGACATCACAGGGTGCTTCATAACGAAGAAATAATCAACCGTGAAGTCCCCAAGTAGTACTTATTTAGCCCACAATGTGGTTACCTTGCTATCCTGCCATTTAAATACCCTGCCACTAATACCTGGGACGCCAGCTGCATGCATCTGTTTCTCAGATGACGGCATAAAAAGCAGTACAACCACCTAGGCAGCTGCCCCAACTTTCCTAGTTAAAAAAAAAAAAAAAAAAAAAAATCTAGCTAGCTTGAAAGCAGGGGGAAGCTATGTTCCCTGGGAGGTATAGGGCAGTGGTCTCAGGGTGGGTATCATGGGCAAGACTCCCACGATGCCACCGCCTGCCCGGTGGGAGAGCCTGCATGTTAAATCCCGAGACTTCCCGTTCCAAAAGCTGCGGCACCGGAACCGGGAGAGAAGGAGCAGAAGCTGTTTGCAGCACCCCAATATTCACATCGTTCAAACCGAGTGTGAGAAAAAGGACTTGCACCGATGTTACGCAGGTGGTTGGAAGCTTCATCCTTGAAGTTTTCAAAACCTGACTAATCAAAGCTTTGGCTGGGATGATGTAGCTGGGGCTGGTCCTGCTTGGAGCAGGAGGTTGGACTAGATGTGACCTCCTGAGGTCCCTTCCAGCCCTCACTTTCTATATGTTTGCTGGCAAAATGCTGATGAAAGCAACAGTCCCATCCAGAACACAGGACAAGTTTCTCGAGACCATAGGAGAGCAGGGCTGGAAGGGACCTCGTGAGATTATCTAGTCCAACCCCTACTCAGGGCAGCATCACTCCTGTCTAAGCCATCTCAGCCAAGCGTTTAACCCACTTTTTAAAACTCTCGAGGATGGAGAGTCCACCACCTCTCTGGGCAGCCTGTTCCAAGGCTGAGCCCCCCTCCTAGTGAGGAAGTCCTTGCTTATCTCCAACCTAAATTTCCCTTGCTACCGTTTAAGACCGCTGCTCCTTCCCCTGCCCCTTTGGGCAGTCGCCACGCGCTGCAGGCACTGGACATTGTACTGTGTACGGTACATAATAAACACAGCATGACTCAAGCAGATGTTTCCCAGCAACTCCTTGGCTACTATCTCACCAACAGAAAGCTTCGAGACGGGACGAGTTCCCTGACCTTTCAGTCTCACCTGTGTGACGGGCTGGGAGGGAAGTACGCTGGCTTGCTATGCTAGTTCGGTGCCCGAGGCACCTACAACATTCGTCTCGTGCTTTCTGCTTCTTGATGCAGACTCCTAAGCTTGTCTGCAAGCTTGTCTGCGGCCTACTGGCCGCACCGTCAGAGCTGAGGCCCAGAAGGGATCATCTACAGTCTGACCTTTTGCAGGTCCCAAGGCCTCTAGTCTATGGGTTAGTCCAGTGGCTGATGGAGCCTACACTTTGGATGGAGACCTCCGCTGTGGATGTAAAGACCCCAAGTTCCTGGTTCTCTCCATTTTGCTGGTTAAATGGTGGTTGCACTTTACTTTCCAACTCCCTGAACCAGAGAAAAGCACTTGACCGTTCTCCCCCAGCCTGTCTCATGGGGTGAGGAGAAGAGGGAAGCACGAGTCGGATCCCTTTCTCATTAGCTGTGTCAATGAAACAGCCTCCGTTTTACTCACTCAAGCATCAAAAACCATCCAAACACAGAAAAGGGTTTTTAAGGGTGGGGGATCTCATTGCCCCAGGAGCCAGACATTTAAAGAAATTAATTTCCTTCCTCTGCAATATTATCAAAGGCGCTAAAAACCTGCTGTGACTGCCAACTAACAAAGTCACGAATCGCGTGAGACAGGTAGGACCAGGTCAGAGATCAGGTACCTCTGCTCAGTCTGTATTTCACACACTTCTCCCAGCAGCCTAGGAACAAGACAGCAAGAGACTGCAAGGCAATGGCAAGGGCCTGGCAGGGACCGTCACCCTGCAGAGAAGAGGTGCCGACATTGTGAAGGAAGCACGAGAATTTCTTGCGAGCAGGTGCAAGACGGCTCCTTTGCATCAGTGGCCTCTGGCTTCACAGCTCTAATCTTGTAAGTTTATCTTCATGGGGAGGCCGCCACGTCCGTGTAGGACGCCACTGTAAAAGGTTTGCCAACGTGCATCAACTTGCAGAATTTAGCGTCGTTAAGGGAGCCGGGGAACAGGAGGAAGCTTATGGGTCTTATGGATGGCTCCGTGAGCATTCAAGTAGTGGTATATCAATCCTGGTATGCTGTTCAGGGGCAATAAGGGCCCTGGCAGATGTTACATTTATTAAGGAAGAAGAGCTGAACACAGGCAGGGCAGCAAAGCCCACTGCAAGGCAATGCAGGCATGGGTCTCCAGGAGATGCTTGCCACGAAGGGAGCTCCCGCCCTGCAGGTGCTGGGGACAACAGCGCTATGACCGATGAAGCCACCACTGCTGCCTCCTTGTCCCGACACGTCTGTCTGGCTCCTGGCACTAGCCCTGGCATGTCTCCCATGACACTTATCCCAGCCACCGTGCAGGCCATTTTAATACCCGCCATTCCTGGGACTGCTCCTCTCCCACTAGACCCTCCGCTGCAGCCAGGCTGGTTGAACACCAACTGCTTATCCCAAAATAAAAAGCCGCCCCCCCCAATCCCTGTCCTAAGTGCTGGGGCTTTACACCCTCCCAGAATATCTCTGGGAAACCCAGCACCCCCTCCTCCCTTGCAAACACATTTCTGCATCTGTTTGAAAGCCAGCGTGGGTCACAGTGATGGGAAGGCCATAAGGATCCGGCCAAGTGGTGACGCTGCTCCAGAGCCCAGCAGCTTGGCTCAGAAGTGCCCGGATGTGCTGACCGGCTCCTATAGCCGGAAACCTCTCGGGTCTCAGCAG
>NW_005842059.1:1488546-1498972 GCF_000455745.1 Alligator sinensis
AAGCACGATCCTGGCCTCCCAGAGACGTTGCCAACATGCAATGCTTGGTCTGTTTGCAGAAGCAAAATGTCCTTTCCAGAGCATGGATTTGGAGGAGGACTTGAGGGCTTTATTCCAGAATCAGTCTTCCTCTTTTGAGATACCTGGCACATACCCTGCATTCACACTAAACGGCATGCAGACAGAGCCCCTTGTAACCAAGACAGCGTGGAGCGCACACGGGGAAGATTCGGGGCTTTAAAACCTACATGCATGCAATTTCTCCCTCTCCCCTCAGTTTCTTAACTTCAGGCCCTCAACCCATGATTTCTGAGACCGCTCTTGGCACAAACATCAAAGACGATATTCCAACGCTCACCGAAAACCCAAGGCGGAGAGCAGCTTGCTCTCCAAACGCAGGTTGCTCCAGAATTAAAAGCAGCAAACGCTTCCAAATTAACCGGCTTGTCAAAGCGTGTTAAGGAGAAATGCCTTCCAGGCCCATACGACAACGCTCCCTAGCGAAGCGCGTGCCTTTTGATTACCTGTTAAGTGACAAATGTGGCTCCAAGGAGGCCTCCTCTCGAGGTAGGACGGCAGCCTGTTGGCACTCCCATGCTTCGGTTGGGTAGCAATGGCTAGCAGGATAACTCTTTAGGAACTGTTTAAAGAGCCGGAGCTTTGCAGCCAGAGGGTTGCCCAATAAATGCAGAGCAGATGAATTCAGCACCCACGTGGCTGCCTCCCTCCGCATGCCAGCTCCACGCTGACAAGCTGGAAGGGAATTCAAGAACCAAACTCAGAGCCGACCAAGGCATCAGCCTTCGTCCCCTGTCGGCGCACGGAGGGGACCGATTGACAAGCACCGAGCAATTATGCTAAGCAGAAAGCTTGTTGTGGCCAGATGTGCCACCTCTGGCAGTGTCCCTTAAGCCATTTCTAGGGCTGGAAGGAGATGAAAACCCTCTGCTGCGTCCTGTTCAGCAAAGGGATGCTGGGGCCAACGTTCAAAGGGAAAAGTTGCACTGTTGGCTGCATGTGACCTTGCCGTGGAGCAAGGGGTTGTCTGCACTCCCCGAACAAAGCCAGGCATCTGCTGAAGACTGTATTCTCCTCCCTGCTTTTGGCAGGCGTTTTTTCCACCTCCCTCCTTTAAGCCTAACAGTATGCAGAGAATAAATGACACTTCACTACAGCCCCTTTGAGAGGGAGACAGATCCAGCACTTCTACTGAAATCCAGCAACCCCCTTATTAAGCTACTGCTCCTTTCTTGGCCAGCACATTGCCCACCCCTTGAAAGCCTGGAAGGGAGGGATTACATGATTTACATACAGGTGTGCTACATCAATAGGAGCTGTGAAGTGCAGATGCTAAACACTTTTCAAGTGCTCCCCACGAACTCCAGCTGCTGTCAGCAGGAGCTGCAGGTGCCCTGAAAACTCGCGCTTCATTTTATTCCACCAGGACAGGTAGGGGAGTTACCAGATGCCACGTCTAAACCCCAGGAAAGCCTGGATGATGGCCATATCTTGCTGAAACTGGCAGTTTCGTGGAGGCGCCGAAGAGCACGGAAACTACCTTCGATTCCCTAGCTCCTTCCTATTTAGTCCGAGACTAATTTTATTTCACGTCCAGTTGAAACAAAAGGAGAGGGGCCTGAGCTGGTGAACAGGCAGACAGCAGAAGGGTGCCAGGTCCTAGCTCTCTGGGCTGTTGGTCTCTATCGGCTTCACTGATCGGCTTCTTAGTCTGTTCATCCAAAAAAGAGTCTCAAAAGACTAATTTGGAGTTTGGCTTGGGAACAACAACAAAAAAAATCAAGATGCTTTGAGCATTTCAGGCTCTCCTGTTTGTCCTTACGACTGGAAACAGTGACGCTCCTTAAAAAGGTACGAGCGTAGAACAGAACAGATTCCCATTCCTCGCTGCTGTCGTGGCCGTACCCCGGGCTGCTGCCGTAGCAAACAGGATTATTCTTCCACCTGGCTGCTACCTTTCCTTTGCTCTGTTGTGCAGTCTGTCTGCAGCCTGCACCCTCAGCTCTCCCCAGACGCAATATGCTGGGAATGTAATGCTGTGCCTTACAACGCCGTCCCGCTGCTTCCCCTTAGCAAGACGCATTGTTCCCGCAGCTTTTAGGCCCTACTTGTTTCTCTAGTATGTCAAGTGTTAAACATTTCCTTTCATGAAGTTTCGATGGAGACCACTCCGGTTCCATCTCAGTTGCTCGGCCAGCTCTCTTCCCCCTCCTTGGGTCTGTGTTGCTCTATAGGTCACCCTTGGGCTGAGCTGTCCAGTTAAGCACCCCAATAGTGACGGTCGCGTGGACCCTTCAAGTCTGCTTTAGTCTCAGACTGTCTCCTTGAAAGGAGAACTGGGCTGGTCACCCCCACACCAGGGCTCGGCGCTGCACCCAAAGGTGCCTCACCTGATCAGTGCCCTGTTCCTGGGATTTTAGCTCCTGCCCTGTTACCCATTTCCCCACCAGCTACATGTCCCCTCCTCAGCTGCACGCTGCAGCACTGGCTTTGAGGCAGGAAGATGACCCATTGCCACCAGGCCTGTAATGCTACTCGTTAGCCAATCAATCAGGGTGAAGGGAAAAGGAAAGGCGCTTATTTCACTTCGGGACTCCAAGTCACCTCCACCCCAAACCACGCAGCGAGATACCCCAGGGCCGTTTGCAGACCCATATCAGCGCCACAGCGAATGCATAACGCTGTCCGTGTCCTTAATGGCTATGGCTTTGCAAGGACAGTGGAACAAGACACACGGTCACCGCAGTGCTCGAAAATGGACAAATTCCCTGCAGACTCTTCCAGTATGTCACAAGTCCCTGCACAGCGCAGGGGACTCCAGATACTTGCTTCCCTTGCGGGGAACACCCGGCTCCGAGCAAAACTCACCTCCACACCACATCACATCAAGCCTGTCCGCTATGGGCCATCTTGTGCATGTCCAGTCATTCATAGAAGACCTTCATGCCTGGGTTAGGTCCACGCTTTGCTGCTGCTGTCAAGACCTGTTGGAGCTGGCAGCAGTTGCCACCATCCAACCACCAAAGCTCGCCTTGGTGGTTTGGGCACCTCCGCACAAAGGGAGCGGGTGGCTGAAGGCATGGGGGTGCCCACACACCCCTTTGGCCAGCTGCTGGCAGCATCAGAAACCTTGCCGTTTATAAAGAGGGCTCTGCCCCTGCAGAGGGACTTTGCGTGCAAGCTTGCTTGGAGCCGTGTGTAAATTAGGGCTACGAGGCAGCTAAGGTCGCAGAAGCCACCCCTCCACAGGCTCGGCTCAGGGCAGAGACCTTGAGGGTCTATCACAAGCAGCTCTGCAGGACCCCTTTTTGCTGGACAGCCTTCATCTCATCCACAGGGCGAGGATCCTTCCTGCCTGGTGTTTCTCCAGCAAGAATTGCTCCAGCGGCTAGCAGCACACCTGTGCGGGAAAGACATTGGCTTCTCTGCAACGCGGAAGCCGCCATATGGAGCTGCAATCTGGGTGCGCGTACTTGAACTTTTCCACTGCAATCAGGCAAGACAGAGCAGCAATCAGGCCAGCCCCAGGCCCAGGCCTCATCTGCATGATGGGATTTCTCCTGCAAGGTAACACAAGGCAGGAGCACAGCCAGTGCCGGCTACAGATGTCTGCACCAATGGTTTCTTGCTTGTTGAAAGCTCAGCTCTTCTCATGAGTCTGAATGGAGGGGTGCTCTGAAGGCCTACAGCAGTGCTTGCCAACGCTGTTAGACTCGAGGTCCCCCTCAGAAAACATCAGCGCTCTATTTTTACTTAGTCAAGAAACAAGTGAAAGCAATGGAGCCATGTGAAAACACAGCCACAACAGGACAGCATGTCCTGTCTGAAATCTCCGGGTTTATCCTGTGAATCATGCATAGGTGTTGGCACACCTGACAGTGCTAATATTGGACGGCACCCCATGGCACCCTTAAAAGCATCTTGCAACACCCCAGGGTGCTGCAACGCCGCAGCTGAGAATCGCAGACCTAGACACCGATGCCATCATTTGTCCAAACAAAGGTATGGGGCTCTTGTTGCCAGACTGAAGGTTAGGGTAAAGAAGTCAGGATCTATAACCATCAGAGACTGGAAAGGCAGCAGCCCATGTCACCAGGCCTTTGCTCTTTCTGAAAGGATGCACTAGTGCTGGCTTATCCCTCCCGTTTCTGCCCGTGTTCAAGGCCAAATAGAACAAGAAAGCAGCTTGTGTTTTGGGAAGGGAGAAGCTTTGTTGGGTGAGACTTGCTGAAGTTTTCAGGAGACAACAGACCAGCCTGTCACTCTTCCAGTGACTGCTCGTGGCCAAAACCAGGATGAGGGCCCCGCTCTGCTGGGTTGTGACCAGCACCCCTGCATCCATCTAAGTGCAAGAATGCAAGCAGGAAGGAGGAGGAGATCTTACTCCTATTCTGCAAGTGGGAAGTCAACCACAGCCATTAAATGGCTTCAACACCCATGTCGCAAGGCCCAATCCTGTACCCTGGCTGCACCTGAACACCCTCTCTCCCGAGCCCATCAAATGGACTGACTCCACTTCCAGCTTGTCCCACCACAGGGAGGACGCAGATGCGTAGAGCATGCAATCTTCTTTCCTCGACTGGGTGTTACCACCCACCCTCCCTCAAAAGCACTGCAGTCGCTTCCTCGGGGAGACTGGAATTCGGGCAGTCCATTTTAGTGCCGCAGCTGTCGATTTGCCGGCACGGACAGCAGAGAGTTGGCGTCTGTACTTGTTTCTGCAGGGGACTTACTGCTCTGGGGCCTGGTCTACATAAAAGCAGAAGCAAAACTCGGCGACCTGAACACTTGCTCGAATTCCACATGCCTGCCGAGGCGTCTCAGTCACACGAGCAGCGGGATATAAATGCCTAACAAAGCATTTGTAAAGCCAACCAACCTCCTCCCATGCACTGAAGCCTCTTGCCATACCCATGAGGCCCCAGTGTCAACTCGGTCTATGGCCCCTTTCCTCAAGTGCATCAAAAGACATTTTACCTGGCTCTTGGAAGTGCTCCTCGCTTGATAAGGTTCTGGATAAAATGAGGATCAGTGCTTCTTTAAACTGGTCAAAGTGAACCTGCAGAGAAAGGAAAGACAACGTGCAAGTGAATCAATCGGCTCGAGTGCAGCTCCTGCATAAAGGCAGCAATGATGAGCCACTCATTTCAAGCAAACAGCTCTCCATACCAAACCCAAGAGCCCCAGCACTTTAACTTGAGCAAAAGCATTGCTGCAAGAGTCATGAGTGAGCCCAAATCTTCTCTACCGAGCTTTGGGGGCAGAGGGGAAAATAACAGGGAACCCAAAGCTACGTCCTGTGCTCCTGCAAAGAGCCAAACGTACCTAAACATACAGGCATGTTACACGAGGTCCCACGGCTGCCCGGTCCGAGTCAGCTGGACTCTTCTCCTGAGCAGCACTGGTGCTTCCCAATGGACGGTTCTCAGAGCATCCTTCACGACGGCGAAGGATGCACCCTGAACACCGTCTACAAAGTGAGCTTAATTTGGACCGTCAGGAGATGTCTAGACAACCTCAGTTCCAGCCTCGTGCAGCTGTGTCCCGTCTCAGCACCCGGGATGGTGGTCTCGTTGTTCTTGGTATTTAAAAGCCTCAGTTACTTAAAAAGACCCCAAGGTCTCCTTCTCTCCATCCAAGAAGGGACCTCATGGTTTACCTTTACGGCTGTGGAGCAGGCAAGCGCGTCCCCACGGGATGTGCTTTGTGGGAAGGCTGCCAAAATTTTGCAGCAAAAACTTAGTCCTCTCTCCCCTCCGGGGAAGGATATTCATTTGCTGAGACCCACTCTCAGTTCGCCCCACTTCTCTCAGTGCATCTCCCTTGCGGGTCGATTGCCACCGCTCCACAGCAGCGTGGCCGTCAGAGAATAAGCGGGGTGGTGTCCTGTCGCTACCCCAGGGAGAGACCCGCAGTCCATTGCGGATGAAGAGTGACGAGCCATGCACACGAAGAGCCGTGATCTGCGGTCCGAGCAAGCCGGATGCTGCACTTGGGAAGCACCAGCGCTTTTCCGGAGCAAGCCGGGCACGCTGCTACTTCTACCTCCTCCCCAGAGGAGAGCAGCTCGCACTCACCCCGGCTGCACAAGGGACCATGCCGCTCTCACCGCAGGGGCTAGTTAGCGGCAAACATGACCCCTACTTTACATCCCTTCTTGGGCACACTCACCTTCCCAAAGGAAGCAGAGGAGGAGTGTGCTCAACCGTGTGCATGCATATCCATGAACTGAATAACTAGAGCTGAGGGAGACCCATCCAGCCTCCCAGGCAGAACAGACTCCTCTCTCAAGCCCATCTGAGACTAGTTTTATGGTCCGCGCTAATCTGTTTCATGAAACAACTGACATTTTCATGAGCACGAGGTTTCTGCTTTGAATGAAATATGGGTCTTCTAGTAGTCGCGCACAAGGGGTGCCAAAGAAATGCTTGACAGTCTTAATTACAGCTTCAGATAACAACCCCCAAGATGGATGGAAGAAAGACTCAGCTCTTGGCATTGCTGTTTCTAGGCCGCGAGCCGTCAGACTTGAGACCACCAGCAGCACTGTACTTAGCCTCCTGATGGCCCTGGGTGTACTTCTAGCATCGGGCCCTCCTTCACCAGAGAATGATAATAGTAATTTTAAAAGTTACTATTTTCAGGTCCTTTTTCTATCTGGGCCCTGGGTGAAATGGCTGTTTTTGGACCCTCTTTCTGTCTGGGCCCCAGGTGGCCGCCCGGTTCGCCCATGCCCGTGTTCATCCCTGACCACTGGCAGCCAGTCCATCTTTGCTGGGTCACCGACAGGACCAGGAGGCACTAGTTTTAAACGCAGTCAAGCTAAAAAGCAAGGGAGGATGGTTGCACAGCTGGCCTGAATTCGTGCCGTCCCACTGTCCTTTCCTATCTGTGCCCCTTAAGCGGCGCTGCCCTTAACAGTTGTGGAGGGGGCGTAACGTTATCCGCAGGCGTATTTCAGCATGCCACTAATTCCAGGTAGCCAGGCTGCATAGCTGCAGCCAATTTACACAGCAAGACAGAAAAGAAAATCCCGGGACAGCTGGCGAGGTTATTTGACACGGGTCACTTGCAATCCATAGCTACCTTCTGCGAGCGCTCATTCAGCCCAAAGGAATTTGGACAGACGTCGTAGCGTGGCATCAAGGCTCGTCTGCCCTTTCTGAAAAAATCATCCTACGCTTACGAGCCGTGCGGCTCGGGTCGGGTCTACACCAGCCGAGTCGGCAGACAGGAATTCACCGCAGGTGCCGTTTTATATAACGTCCGCAGGACCGAACTGTTGCTAAAACGGGGGAGTGCTGCAGGTACCGAGTGACAGCTAGGAAGCTCGCTAGCGGATACACAGCGTAATCACACTCGACATGCCCTCCTGGCCAGTAAGAGATTTATCCTCATCACGGCCGGTCCAGAGGGCAAAAGTAAGACCGTAAGGGCCGCCGTACCATACACACGGCCATCACGGCGAACAGCCCAGGCCTTCTGCCACTCATCTTTAGCACAAAGAAACTCCGGACTGAGCCATTCACGTTATGCAAATGGCTGCTAGATTTCTCTTTTAAGCACATGCACAAGGAGTAATTAAACAGTTCGGAATACGCTCAGTAAAGAAACTTGTTAGAGACGCCTTCATCTGAATCTTAATTGCTGCCATTCATTTCCAGACGCTGGTGCACTTCAAAGGGCAGTTTATAGTGATGGGAGAATTTGCCTGATTAAAAAAAAACCAACAAAAAACTTGACATTTACACTAAATGAGCATGAATAAAAGATGAGGGAGTTAGATTAACAGCTCCCCCATGCATCACCCTTGTGAGGCGGGGAGGGGGGCTTAAACCCAGGTTGCGCGAGGAAGCTGACCCGCTGCTTCCAGCCACAAGCCCCGCCAAGCCAGCGGTGCAGCTTCTCGGGGCACGTTGCCTGCCCTCCCGCTGCCTGCGAGCAGGAGTCGGGCAGGGTAGCTTGGGAGCTGGGGTCCTGGACAGGGCTCTTTGTTACCCCTGCCACTCTGCTGGCTGCAATGCCTTGGCCGAGGCTGGGGGACATGCTGGAAAGTCCCAAACAATGAAAGCAGAAGCCCAAGCCCTCCGGGACACCCTGCTGCTTTGCCCTGGTGTACCAGAGAGCCTCCGAGCCCATAAAAATTCACAGCCGGGCAATTACCAGGAGGTGATCCATCAAACTCCTGGCGGGCCGAGCAGAGCCCCGGGTGCCAATTCAGCAGGTGTAAATGGCACATAATCCACTTTGGCTAATAAGGATTTGAAAAAGATACAAAGATCCCATTAGACCCGTCCTCCGAGCATCGCTTGCTGCAGCTTAACTTAGTTAAGGGCCTGCTCAGGCCAGAGAACAAACTCCGGCTACGTCGGGCCGAACGGCTGGGGCAAGGGAACAAAAAAACAAAAGGAGCAAGAAATGCACTCAGTGACGAGCAGGAATTACGCAGGTACCTCTCCTGGCAGCAAGGGGCAGAACAGCCCCTTTTGTGCCGAGGGTAGGTGAGGATAGCCAAGGAACAGGGAACGCGAGCAAATGAGCGTATTGTTCGTACCCAACAGAGCGCTCATTGTCTGGAGGGAAGCGCTACACAACACGCCACCGCTACGGGCTGGGAGACGGTCCTGCCAAGTCCGTGTTATGCAACAGGACGCATTTTATAAGAAGTGTTAATGAAGGGGAAGGACGGGGAGGAGAGACCAGTGTTCCCCGTGCTGCTCCTCTCCAGCCCAGCAGCTGCGCACGGGACAGATGGCTCTCGTTCCTGCCCCACGCAGCGAATTTACCATGACCGCATCAAACAGGACCCAGATACCTGGCTTCAGGGAAGGAGCCGGCGGGGTAAATGCAGCCTGAAAAAGCGAACGCTGCAAATCAACAACGCAGCGGCGTTTAAAATGCAGACCGCTGGTCCTGGGATCCGACACCGCGAGTCACAAGCCTGGTGCATTTGGGAGTGAAATGAGAGCCGCGGGTGTTCAATAAGATGTACAGGGACTCTGCTGAACGGCACAAAATTATAGAAGAGTCGGGCTTGCGGGGCCCTCAGGCGGTCACATCTAGCCCAGTGCCCTGCTTGTGTTAGGACCAGCCCAGTCTAAAGCATCCTAGACAGGCGTTGGTCTAACCGCTGCTCAAAGCTACACTAGCTACTCTACTGCACAGCTACCAGGCACCTTGTCCCCAAAACTGGGAGCACCCTAACCCTAACCGGATACAGGCACAGCAGGGGGAAGAGGGCACCGTCAAAGACCAGGGCAGCGACTGTATGTCCCAAAGCACAGACGCTGCACAGCAAAAGCACTTTGATGCATCGCAGGACATGCACCCTGGCCTGGGTCTTTCAAGTGACAACTTCGAACTCTTAGAGGCGCACGGGCAGTGGAAACCCTGTGTGCACCAAGAGGGGTTTCCTTTCATTCTTTCAACTGGCTTTTGTCTGAAGAAGAATAGTGTCAGGAAAACCACACAGGAGTAAAAAATTACCCTCTTCCTGTTCATGTTGCTTGTGCGGCCTTGACTGTTTGGATGAAAACCCTCCCTGACCATGCATTCCTCGGAGGCCACCCTGCCAAAAGGTTCAGGCCATTGCAATGGTTAAAAATGACCCCCCAAACCAAATGCACACAAGAGGTTGGGCTGGAGAGCTCCTAAGCCTGTGCAAGCTCTTCAAGGATGACTCAATTTTAAGGTGACAGCACCCCTTCTGCAGCTCTTTGAGGTTTTATTGGCAGCAGGTTAGGGGGCTTCCAGTGTCGTTGTAGTGTGCAGCACAGTAGATTGGGTAGTTTCAGGGCTCGGCTAGACAAGGGCTCGTATGGGATGATTTGGGCAGGGATGACCCTGCCATGAGCAGAGAGTGGGCCTAGACGTGACCTCCTCAGCTCCCTTGGAGCCCTACTTTCCAGGACTCTAAGCAGTCCACCATGTCGTGCAGCCGCCAGGCTGTCATGGACAGCCATCGCAGTATTTATTAAGGAGTGATACAGCTCGAGAAATGTGACAGGTAGTAATGCATTGCGTACGAGCCAGAGATCCAAACCAGCCCCAAGGATCTACTGTCCTATGCAGCGCCAAATGCCCAGGAAAACAACTAGCCCTGTCCTCCGGGATTGCAAGTACTGCCTCTGCGGGGCAGACTGAAGCGACTGCGTGGGAAAACCATAATGGAAACTAGCTGGGCTTGTGCCTCTTGAGAGCAGCGTTGCAAATCCATCTGCATGTTTTACTATCCCATGCAAACATTCGACTGCAAGGCCCAGGGAAGGGAGGGGAGACTAGACGATATTTTATTTGCCCATCAATAGCATCATCTTGGTCCCAGGTGAGAAGAATTTTTCAAGTACATCCAACGGAAACAGCAGTCACATGCCAATATGTACATAGCTAGGACAGCCCATTTCCCTAC
>NW_005842059.1:1499042-1510680 GCF_000455745.1 Alligator sinensis
CCCTACAGTAATCAGAGGCTAACTGAACGGTAGGCTGCTGAGTGTTCCCAAGACCAATTTTAGAGAGGAAGTTTCCTATGAACTAGTGCCCTGATTAGCACTAAAAGGGAAACATGCCTGTATCAAACCACTTGCTGTTTTCCACTCTTCGCCTGCATAATATAAATCAACAGCCTTCACATCACCGGAGTCCCCCATGGGGGAAGAGGACCGGCTTCTTCTCTCTTGTTCCTTATTCTTCACAGAAGATCCCCGACTTGAAGGCATAATCCTCTGTCTGTGAGCTCGTGGCAACCAATTAGAACGGCTCAGGGAGGGCTTCCAGCGCACAGGAAATGGGACGGGAGGCTCTCTTAAAACAAAGCCCCTATTTGTTATGCAAAAAAGCATTGAAGAAGAGCGCAGGAGGTTGTCGCAGTCCTCTGGGCTAAAAAGGGGTGGCCCCCCATGTCCATCCTTGAACGGTGAGTTGCAAAGGGAGCTCTCCTGCAGGCCTCAGATCTGATATCCAGCCTCCAGCCGACCAGGTCACAGGGGACAGTCATCCGCCACAGACCGCAATTTTTCAGCCGTGCCGACACAACAGTTTTGCACAGATATAGCTGAGGGTGGCGGCAATGCAGATGGACTCCACGCACGGTTTACACTACAGGGCACGCTGGGGAGTGACACCTGCAAGGAAAGCCCCCAGACCAGACCACGCGCTAGGCTGCCCATGCCAGGATAAGGCATCCCTGGTTAGCACTGGTTGAGCCTCACTCGACTATACCATGCATTAGATGAACGGCCTGCCGGATTCTCAACCCCACCCTGAAGTCAACCCAAATGCAAACCCTGCTCGAGTCCCACTGCTTATGGCTGGCATCGCCTGCTGGGTAGCACTACCCGTTTCTGATGCACCAGTCATAATTAGTTGTGAATGCAGAACCATCAGCAATGGTCTTCTAATGCCAGCAGCTAAATTTCCAACAGGCGCGAGGACCTGCACCCCGCAGAGGAATTCCAAGAGTGACTTCAAGCACTGCCTTTGTGCACCATGGCACGAAGAACTGTTGCGTTTGCTTTACTGCAAGACAAGCAGCAGGATTCGCATGTAAAGCGAGCCATGCCACAAAGACAGGGCATCGGTTAATCCTTGGAGTCTCAGGCAGCGGCAGAGAAAGCGGTGTTTGCTCAAGCGCATTCAATTAAACTGACAGAATTCCAGGTAACCACCGACTACATCGAGAGCTGTATTTGTTATGGGCATTGCTGTTTAACTTTCATCACCGGAGGGCTGAGCAAACACCCTGCTGCTTGCCATGACTCTGTGCAGTCCCTATCGAGGCAAAAGCATGCCAAGCCGCTGATCCATCGACCAGCCAACCTGTCTCCCCCTTGCCCCGGACAGACACACGAATGCAACAGCTCATGCCACGATGAGCACCCATCTCCGAGCTCGGAAAGCAGCACGCTGACGGCTGTCCTCTTGACAACCTTCCTAGGAAACCCCCGAGGATTCAGAACCATTAAATCAGACTCCTACTTAGACATGGACCATTGATGCTACCAGCTCGGGTGTAAGCCAGGGCGCGTGAGGAAAGGCTGGAGACAAAGATTACAGGAACGCTCTGCAAGTCGTAAGACTGTAATTGCGAACGGTCCCCAAAGAGAAGGGAAACAGTTCCTGAGCTTTTCCATACCCTCAGGAAAGCTTCAGAAGATTAAGCATGTTGTTACAACCCTGCAAGAGTGACTCAATCCTCATGATAGCCTTTAATAAGAGCCACTCCATTTGTCTGGACCAAGTGTTTACCACATGCCGTTTCGATCTCGGACTACCCTGCCTGCAACCGTGTTGTCATCAAACAGGGCATCTCCCTTCTGGTTTCAGCTCTGCTCTCACCGCCCAGGCTGTTCGAGGCACTAGGGTTACCCCGAGGCACCCCTTCCTTTTTCCTGTCTGCTTGGGCGGACAGGAAAAAGGCCTGTCACCTGACCTGGCAGGCTTTGCCAGGCCAGGTCTTTGCCAGGCCTGTCACCTGGCCTGGCAAAGACCAAGCCAGGTGACAGCGCCTGAACGGGACAAGCTCTGGCCCGACTGTGGTGTGGAAAGGAACTGGGACTTGCACAAGCGCCAGGCTGCAATTGGCAAGGTCAGCAATTTCCTCTCGCATCTGCTAATGCATTGTCAGTAAGAGAATTGCAACTCAATGAGGAATGCGGGGAAAGGAAGTGGTGTGTTTTTAAAAAAAGTCAAAATGGGCTTGGGGAAAAACGGTCGAGTCCAGTGATAGCTCGGTCCTCTCCTGGAGCAGAGGAAGCCTGACTTCCTTGGTCTCTTTGGTTGCTTTTACTTATCAGCAATTGCATTTTCCAGGAGTTTGCAAAGCAAAGGAGCTTCATGCAGAGGAGCCCTGTTTTCAGGGGAACAGGGGTTGGGCAGCCCCATGGCAAGGGGATGCTTGAAGAGGTGCCACGCTGCAAGTGGTTCAATATTTACCACGCTGACATTTAAGTCTATAAGGGAACTGCCCCATCGTAATACCGCTCTAAAACGCAAGGAGCAGTCACTTGTATGACAGGCATTGCAAGCAAGCTGGGAGCTGCGCGTGCACCTGCAGTTGCCGGCAAAAGGGAAACACTGTTATGGGCAGAGCCCACAAGGAACAATTCACATCCTGCGGCTCCTCCCCTACATGATTTACACTCACGGCTGTGGTGCAGCTCCAAAAGCTCCCGCTGCTTGTCATACAGCAATGGGGAATACAATGGATTGCAAAGAGAAAAGATTAAAGGCGTGGCTGAAGGTAGCTTGGCTTTGGTCATTTGTAAGGGTCTTTAAAGCCATCATAAAAGCAGGGAGCTCCCATCAGCTGGAAGGTCGCCACAGCTGCAAGTTATAGGATTTCTTCTTGCACAGGGGTTTTGCTGTCTCAGGAAAGCAGTAAGGGGGGAAACTATTATATATACCTACATTTAACTCTAACCACATCCACAGTGAAACAAAGCACAGGCACTTGCCTGGGGAATGAACAAAGAATTGAAGCCTTTTGGACACTTCCAACCTTGCTTCTTGAATGCCCTATAAGGGCCTGTCTGCACAAAGCTTTGCTCCACTGATCTCTGGAGCAGATGTAAGCAGCTGTACCTGAGATAACAGCACTTTCAACAAGATGAAGCTTTTCAGCCTGTGTCCGTGGGTGCTTGTTAAAAGTGCTATTACCTGACATACAAGATGAAGCTTTTTAGCCTGTGCCTCTTAAAGATCAGAGGGAATCCAGGTTGCAAGCAGCTGGAAGAGTATCCACACATAGCACGGCACCAGTTCAAAGCCACTCAGTGGGGTTTGCATGCCAACAAGACCCACATTTTCATGCAAGGGTTAAAGCAGAAAGCTGTTCCCACAGCACAGCAGGAAGGAAGTGATTCTTGAGCCACTCTCACCCAGTGAGAAAACTTCTGAAGATTTGAGAAATGCATCAAGCAGCAACACGCTTTCCTCCCTGTCACTAATTCCCCTTTCAGGGACTGACTAGCAAGCTCACTCTGGTTCAAGTGAAAGCCACCAGAGAGAGCAGGCCAGTTCCTTACAACAAAGATGATCCCAGAATGGAGTCGCTTTTGGCTCAGGCCAAGGGTGGGTTGGAGTCACTGCACTCATGGGTCACAGCAGAGAAGAGCACCCTCCTTCTGCCACCCAAGAACAGCAGGGCACTTAAGCCCCCAAGGCAGATGCAGTGCACTAGGAAATAGGCTAGTGCAAACCTCAGTTTACTTTACTGCAACACTGGCAGAAGCAGAAGGCAAGAAGAGAAGCCCTGCTATGCAGAACCGGGAGTTCAGCTCATTCTTTCCTTTGCTTCTTTGCCTGCAAGAGGACACTAATGTATGGCATGGCTGGGATTTTGTAAAGCAGGAGTGTCAAACACAAGGCCCACAGGCTGGATCCAACCCACAGAGCCATGCAATCTGCTCCTGGGGCTACTGGACTGGCCTGGGCTTTGCATACTGACCCTGGCACCTCTCATGCTGCAGACTGCACAGGGGATCAGTTTAGGCATGTGCTTCACTGATCCAGCCTGCGTGCTATAGCCAGTGGACGCCCCGCACTGGGCCAGGGGCCCTGTGCACAGTCAGCCCTGGTGCCGGCACATGCTGCATGCTCTGTACCTGGCACAGGGAGCCGGCATGGAGTGCATACCCCAGGTGGCACTGCGCTGGACCCAGAGCCAGTACACAGGGTACTGCATGGAGCACACACCCCACACCCATGTCCTGTGCTGTGCGCAACGTTTGCAGATGGTCCAGTCCCATGCACCACTGTCCACACAGCCCTGGGACTCACGTGGGGTACATGCTGCCTGTGGCATGAGAGCTGGGCCTAGGTTGCATGCAGTGCACTGCCTGCAGTGCTAGGTCCAGCTCACACACCCCGTGAAGGCCCTGGGCTGGTGTGTGGACCATGGGCAGGAGCTGGCAGCGAGGTGGGTCCCACTCCAGCCAGCAGAGAAGTTCAGGGAGGCCCGTGACACTGCAGGCTCACAGCCCCCTGGGCATGCCACACCGCTGCCCCATCCCCTCCTCCCCAGAGCTGCCTGGCCCAGCTGTGCTCACTCAGCCCTGCTCACCCTCCCCAGGGGCCTGGCCTTACCCTGCCGAGAAGGTTGCCCTGAAGGAGGGTCTGCTGCAGTGCGGGAGCCACCTCTTCGAGGTGCAGCATGTGGCACAGGTCGGTGAGCTCCTCCTGCCCCAGGGACCCCGTGCCGGTGCTGTCAAAGCTGTCGAAGAGCTCCTTGAGGCGGGCTTCATACTGGTCTTGCTCGGCTTCATCCATCCCATAGCCTCCCACGCTCACCTGTGGGGGAAGAGAAAGAGAGGAGGTGAGCGGGGGCGCTGGGGGAGGGTGCACACATCAGCATGCCAAGCAGCAGAAGTCAGGTGCCATCACTGGGTGAGAGGAACAGCTCTGCACTGCCCTGACTGCTTCTGCTTCCTCTCGGGGGAAACCCAAGTCATCATCAACTCAACCGATTCCAGAAAAGGCCATTAGCAAAGCCTCTTCTCCGCATAGCCTGCTGCTGCAAGCATGGGTATCTGCACTGAGAGGCGGGGGCTGAAAGGATCTCAGAGACCCTCAGATACTCCAAAGCCAGCCTGGTTAGCCAGGAGCTGGCTGGAGACAGAGACATAAAGAGACCAAGTCAGGACCCCAAGATCCATCTCCTTGGGACGCACTCACAACTCTCAGAGAGACTTAAAGCTCTGGGATCACCCCCAATTCAATTAAAAATAGCCCAACTCAGCCCTTGCTAGAGCCTCATTAACCTCCAACAGCTGGCGAAGCATCTGGCATAAGTCTTATGCTGCCCTCTCTTCCCCGAGCTGTCCAGGAGGAGCCCACCTCTCAGGTGCACCCCGTTTGCAGCCTGGAGGACTTGATCCCAGCGGCCCACCGCCACTCAGGTGTGCCGCAAGGAGGGTGTCATTCAGCTGCGATTCCAAGTGTCGCGTCCCGGCCCTGCTCTGCCAAACAAAGCGCCTGATTCAGCAGAGACCCGGCAGATCGTTACTGCAGGCTGCGCAGGGGAGACAGCCGTGCAAGGCCCTGAATGAGTCAGGTTGATGCAAGGAGCCTCCCTGTTTACATGATAGCACTCGCCGCTTCGCACCGGCTCCTCGCGAGGCAGCTCATTTTGCTTGGCTGGGGAAAAGCAGAGGAGACGAGGCAGGGAAGATTGCTCCCCAGGGCTGCATTTGCTCCCTGGGCACTTTAGGTAATGCCTTGTCTGCATTAGCGAGAAGAAAAACAATGTTCCAGGCAGAACCGGCGCCGACTGTCAATCCACAAAGGACAGCAAGGCTCTTGCATACATTTCTGGAGCCTGTCAGCAGCTCCTATTGCAGGGCTGCCCTTTGCCTCCCGTGCCCTTTGCCCCGGCCTTTGCATTATTTAGGCTGCATGTGCGGATGCGCCGTGAGCATCTCTGGTAGCAGGGCACCAAGCAGCCTTTTATCCAAAGCACTGCATCAGTGCTCTGCCCAGGCTCCCTTGTTTCTAATCCCCTCTCTCTGCTCGTCTACACACGGGTGGGAACAAACAGCACCAGGAAGCACTTGTGCCAGCAGAAACAGGGATATGAAGGATGTCTTTGCAAGAGAAGGAAAGCACCTCCCGCCACCACCCTATCCCCCACCCCAGCTCTCCGCACCCTAGAGAAGGTGACTTGCCTCCTTTTGCTTTGCAAGCAGCTGGAAAGCTGAAGTCCACAACTAAGAGGAAGAAAACAGGCAGCTAGAGCCTAGTACCTCATTAAAACCTCTCCTGTACAAACACTTCTTCTCTAGGGAGCCAGCACTTCCAAGCCTGTCTCTTGTCTCAAGAAACAGACAATCTAGCCAGGCCAAGAACAGCTCCTGGACTGAGTTTGCCCTCAACACCAGAGACCACCCCTCCGATGGCAGACCCCGACACACAGCACCTGGCCACCGTGGGTCAACTTTGCATCGCTGCCTCAAGCCACTAAAAGGAGCACTGTCTTTTCAACAAGAGCCCTGCCACGGCTGTGGATCATTAATGCCAAGGGCTGTGAAGCGGCAAGCCAAGGCTTGTGCAAGATGAGCCCTTCATGAAAGGGCCGCGGAGCTAAACAAAGCTCCCAGCTCTGAAAACCAACCCGGCCGCGTAACACCTTGGCAGCGCAGCATGTGCCGGTGTCCTTTAGAAAAGCAAAGCCCAGGAGTTTTAGTGGCCTCAGTACAACTCCCCGGGGGGTTTTCCCTTCCCTGTAGTCAGGGGGGAGGTTTTTTCTAACCTCAGCTCAGACAGCAGTTATCCAACTGTATTCTTTAATAACTCAAATAACCCCCTTTCCCATCTAATTGGGACAGAAAGCAAATTTCCTGCAGAGGGAATGAAAAACAAACAAACAACCCACTGCCACGGATTTGTGCTCCATTCAACCTGGTGCCAGTGTTTTCATCCCCTCTGGCAGCATTAAAATGATGCCAGCAAGATCCTGCTTTGATGCAGCCTCTGTTATATGGGGCCTCACTAGGTTTCTTCCCATCCTCATGGTGTGGGACCAGTGATGGCTCCTCGCGGCTGCAAGAGCTTCCTGAACTTGGCAGCACAGCATGTGCCCAGCCAGTCTCTCGGGGTAGAACAAGAGCTGTGGCAGGCCTCTTCTTAAAAAAAAGACCATGCTTTTTTTGGTGGCTTGAGGCATCAATGCAAAGTTGACCGGCAATGACCAGGAGCTATGACATAGCTGCGTGTTGGGGTCTGCTTTGCAGGAGGGGGGAGTCTGGTAACGAGGACAGTTTTGTTTGTCATTACCAAATGCCCGAGCACTACTGACATCACCCCTCAAAAGGCATCCTCGAGCGAGCACAGGGAGCTGGGAGCCCGGCCAGCGATGCCATTAGACCCAGTGAGCGTTTCAGCCGCAACAAAGAACCGAGTCCCTCTGACCTTCAGAAATGGGAGGGGAAGGGCCGTGTCCTGGGCACCTCGGTCTTCACTCCCCACTGCCCTAGTGCAGCCGCCTACACCCCTGCATGTTGGGAGATGAGCACACGGCAGGGGGATCAGCTCCCTATGGACCAGATGCAGGGGCCCCTCCATGCCCTGCCCTTGGCATCACCCTCATGGGTCGTTGCAGATCAGGGAGGAGAGGCCAGTGCTGGCAGCCAGGATTGCAATCCATGGCCCGGCAGTCACGGCCAGCAGCATTCCCGAGGCACTGGCTGTGACACTGCTGGAGGCCACCGTGCAGGTGGACAAGTCCCAGTCAGCAGACCTGGCCTGGGAGGCACCATGGGTGGCTACGCACAGCTTCCTTCAGAGACACCGGCATGGGCAGCAACGGATCTCTTTAACGCATCAAGGACAGTCGCAAATGCTTCCTTCCCACCCAAGCATGACGGCAGCAGAAGTCCTCAGCCCTCTCCTCTGCCTACACCCCCGCAGGCAGCTTTGCCTCCATCAGCTGGGGCAGCTGCAGGCAGACAAGGCACTGGAAAGCCCCCGTTTAAAGAGGGGGTGGTTTCCAAAAGCTTCCAAGCATCAGGTTCCAAGACGTGCCCCGATTATTTGCATCACAGCAGGACCCCAAATCAGGGATCGAGGGCCTTTCGCCTGAGTGCTACACACAGACCCACGCTGCAGAGACCGCCCCTGCTCGGAAGAACGAGACAACAGGTGGGTGCAGAGCACGGAGCCGAGCGAGACAAACGTGATTAGCGCAGTAAGCAGCGGTCACAGCACGCCAGCTGTCCAGCATTACAGCCACGAGGTGTGGAGGGGGGTTAAGGGAGGCGCTGACAATGAGCTGCTGCGACCGGGCATGGGAGATGGTGCGCAGGTGCTGGGGAGGTTGTCAGGCTGACGGGCAACGAGGCTGGCTGTCCTGGAAGAGCAGACTCCAAAACCCCTCCTCTCGGTGACCAGACCCGGTGACCTTTCAGATACCCCGTGCAAGACCTGCAGAGAGCTCACTGCAAGGAAAGAGCAGGGTCTCTGCATTTCTCCAGCTCCAGGGGATGCTTGCATATGACTTTTACTTCCACATACACACACACACTTCATGCTTTTGGAAGACCTCAACAGCCAAACAACAAATAGACAAACTGAGCTCATCCGCCTGCAGTCATCAGACCCACCACCATCGGCAGCGAGGCTGGGGTACCTTGCAGCCCCCGCCCCGCTCAACCCAGATGCCATAATCCCGTCTCCTGCACGCAATGCACAGCTGCCTCCTGGCCCCTCTCTGAATTATTCAGCAGGGCTTAAAAGGCTCCTACCTGATGAGCTCACAGCCACCCCGCGGCAGCGAGGCCGAAAAGGAGCGTGCAAGTCATCACCGAGCAGTCACAATAATGAGGTCACGCACATCGGAGCGCTGCGCTAGCACGACGCCGAACGCCAGCAATTTCAAGGGCGGAAGCTGACTCTTCGGGTCAGAGCCGAGAGTTGTGCTCGCCCGGGGTGGGGGTGGGGGGGCGACGGGAGGGAGGGAAGATTGGCAGGGCGGAGAGGGCCTTGCAGGGGGGAACAAAACAAAAATACAAAGCCAGAGTGAAACCCAGGCCTTTCATCTCCCCTCCAGATGGTCCAGCAGCTGAGCTACAAGATGGAATGTCTGGATTGTTTCATTGCTTCCCGTCCTCGTGCATAATAATAGCGGCCGCGTGAGCCGTGCTCAGACACAACCGATAAAGAGTCAGCAAGGCCGGGGACCAGCCTCGAGCTGGGAGAGGCAATCTCCCAGCTGAGCACCAAAAGCAGGAGGGGGCAGTTGGATGGCAAGTCTCTGCTCCTCAGCCCATCACCTGTAGTAACACCATGCAAATCCTCGCACCCCTGCCTGAACAGGCAGGAAAAGGAGGCAAATATTCTGCTTTAAGACAAGGAGGGCAGTTGCTTTTCAGGGCTAAAAACTCCGATGGAGTCACCAAGGACTAAGAAAAGCAGAAGTCCCAGCAAGCACGTGTTGTAACACATTTCAGCAAGCATCAAGGACATTTTGGGGGAGCTTCTTAGAAGACAAGTCGAGGAAGATGCTTGAAATGATGCCCAACGTGGGCTCGGAGGCTTGTAGCTTTTCCTTACGGTAAAGGCTATGGTTAGGAGACGCATCAGCTGCACGGAGAACAAAAGGGATCTCAACTGAGGCAAGTAATTCAGCCTCGTTTCCAAAGTCCAGACCCCCCAGGTTAAAGCTACGCTCTCAAGAGCCTCAGGTAACCTCCATAACGGGTGTTGCAGAGACTTGATAGCACTTCGCAGCTAAATTTAATCCTAATGATATAGGTTCAAAAGAGAGGACTTGGGATCCCGCTTCAGCTTTACGCATTTTGAATCCAGATTAAACTTCAAGCCTGAGCGTACAACTAATGGAGGGGTAGACGACCTGGCCAGCACCATCAAGTCCGAATACTACAATTAGCACAGCACAAATGAACACTGCCCTGGCAAGCCTGTAATTACCGGAGCAATGTTACTACAAGAGGAAAACCAAGCAGGGCGCTTGGCACCCTTTCCAAAGAAACACCACTCACTTGAATTTTCCCTTTGCTGGGCCATATTTAAATCACATCCAGCTGAGGTCTGAGACCCTCTCTCTCAGGTGCCACTACACACCTTAATATTCTGTATACATTTAATTAAAAAAAAGCAAAACACCTGTCCTCAAGGAGTCAACCCTCTTTCAAAAAGCCACCAATGAAGGCGAATGTATGCATTTGCCATTGTTCTTCAATGCTTTCTCAAGCTGAATGATCGGCAATTAGACAATCACAGGTTCCCGTTAGAAAGTTGACTCATAAACCACCATCAAAACAAGCACATTATTGTCGGAGGACAAGTGGTCATTTTGGTAAGCGTCTTCCCTCCGCGAAGAGCAAAGAGCCAGTGTGACACATGAAACCATATCTCCGTGCACGGATTTTGCTACAGGAATAACGTGCACATCACCTGGCCGACCAACCCCGCGCGCTTTTATTTTTTAGTTTTAGCCTGACTTGAGAAGATACACAAATCATCTGCTGAAGTGGCAGGTATTTGAGCTCTTGTCGAAAGCGCTGTGCCGTGTTGTCTTACCTCAAGTCATTATCTCCTTCCATTAATGAACTCTTCTAGCCTATCTCGGCATCACCCCATCAGCATAATTCGCTGCTTACTCCCAACCTATGTGCTACCAACCCAGCTTTTCATTTCGGAGCAATACACAGAACGAGATCACGCCAGCTTCAGCAGCGGGTCCCCTCCAAAGCATCAGACAATACAAAAAAGAAGCAGCGGGCAGAGCAGCCAAAAAAAAAAGAGCAAGACAACGAAGCAAGCAGCACCCAGGAGTCAGGAAATCACCTTCCAACGTACCCCACCCCGCGCCACCAAAACCAGCATTTCCACCTCCCCATGAAGTGCCCCAATCATTAGTGCAGTCCAATGCTGTACCTCTCCTTGTGGCCCTCCGTCGGAGGATTCAACCCGGCCTGTGGTTCACAGAGAAGTCAGGCGGGAAAGGACCTCCAGAGACCACCTAGTGCAACGCCCTGCCTGAAGCAGCATCACCCCCGTCCACACCATCCCATCCCATCCCAACCCAACCCAGCCCCTCACCTGAACTCGACACCTCCCAACACGATCACAAAAGTTGGCCTCGAAAGGCAACTCCACGACCTGGCGCACGCTCTCTGCCCCGGGGCCACACCAGAGACTGGGCAAGACAGGCCTAGGGTCTGCCCCCGCCTCGGGTCCAGAGCGCTGGACTGGACACGCGCGGGCGGCTAGCGGGAGGGCTATTCCCGGCAGCCCGGCATTTGCATCCTAATAGGCTCCTGCCATCAGCAGCCTCCGGGAAGGGGGGGCCGAGCGAAACAATGGGCCCATCTGCTTGGATTTGGGGGAAGCCACCGCCAGCGAGCCGCGGAGGGCCCGGGCCACAAAGCCAGGGGCGGCGGGGCCGGGTCCCAGCCTTGCAGCGCCCGGGGCGGGCGAGCCGGCGGCGCTTTTGTGCAGCTCCCGGAGCCTCCGGGGCAGGGGCAGGGCTGAGCGGCTTCGGGAGCGCCCGGCAACAGCCTCCGCGGACCCGGCGTGGGGAGCGCTGGGAGCAGCACTCACCTCCGCCCCGACGGCAGCTCCGGCCCGCGAAGG
>NW_005842059.1:1510858-1530610 GCF_000455745.1 Alligator sinensis
CCCTCCCCTCCCCGTCCCCCGTGCACCGTCCCGCTCCCCCGCAGCCCGGTCTCCGCGGGTTGCGGACCCTGGACACCGGGCTGAAAATCCCACCCAGCCCGAGCAAGTGGAGACCCCGCCACGCACGCACCCGGCCGGGGAAACCCCACGACCGGGAAGGGGGTTTTCAGACTGGCCCCTTTCTTGGCAGGGGTAGTACCTTGCCCCAGGGAATGCATAAGTAGCCTCCCACGGGGGAAACACCATGTATCTGGGTCTGAGGAGGCCCTTGTGTTTAAGCGTTCCTGGGGATAACTGCTCTTTTGGCGTGGTTTTGTACCCGCCCAGGTGTTGGGGCTTAAAGCCCACTTGATGGAAATGGGAGGCTCCTCCTGAGCTTGCTTCTCTGGGCTTGGGACTGCATGCAGGGTGCCCGCCAAAAGACGTTGGAAATATCTGAAGGCCCTGGTGGGGGTGGAGGATGTTTGCCGGTTGTAGGGCCACTTATGGTTCTGGACTGACTCGCGGATTTGCATTTGGATTTGATTCGGCTTGGCACACGAAACATTTCTTTTAAAAAACCCCCAAACAAACTGTCGCTTCCAGTGGGAAGCACTCAGCAATATGCTGACTCCTTGGCACCGTGTAGAGGGTGCATGCAGGTGCATGTGCAGCCCCTGAGATGGGCTGATGCCGAGGCTGCCCCCGGCGGTGTCTGCGGGTGGTCGCCGATTGCTGCTCGGTGCTCGCCACCACACCTCGCTTCCCCCAACACTGGCATCTGCGGGCAGTCGTGGATCGCCACCCCACTGCCACCACTGACAAATTGTGCCCCCCCTCCCCAGAGTTGGGAGGCACAAGTCCTTCATTCGCTGACTTTTTGGAAATGGGAGACTCCTCCCTAGCTTGCTCCTGCGGCCATGCAGCTGAGGGCAAGCGAAACTCGGGGGCATCCGAACCCCAAGCCTCTGGGCTTGGGCCTGCACATAGGATACTTGCCAAAGGATTTGGAAATATCTGAAGCCCCAGGTGGGGTGGAGGATGTTTGCTGGCAGCAGGCCACATATGGTTCTTCAATCACTCATGGATTTGGAATTGATTTGACTCAGGACATGAAAAGTTTCCTTTAAAAAAAATGCATCCAAGTCCGAGTTGGGACTGGGCTCCTTTGAGCAGTGCAGGGGGCCGGGGCGTGCTCTGCCCTTCTGCTTTCTGGCTACAACCAAATGCTCTGGGATTTTCTCTCGGCCTCCTGGCTGCTTTCCTGCTGCAGGCCCTAGAAGGCCCTTTTAGCTGCCGAGAAACTTCTTCCCAGTACTTAGAGACCCCAAGTAGTTGGGGCCGGGGTGCTGGGATTAGCCCTGCGCTGGGGTCCCCGGCACCCAGATGGTCCCTGGCTCCTCTGAAGGATCATGCTTTGGAAACCAGTGCCCTGCTTTGCTAGGGATAGCTTGATTCACTGTGGAGGGTGTGGCTTTGTAGAGCCCAGCAAGGCTGATACAAATCATAGAATAGAGTTGCCTTTTATGGGGTCAGACCTAGGCCCATCGTGCCCAGTCTCCTGTGTCACACCGGGGCAGAGAGCGGAGGCTGAAAGGGAGAGTGAACTGGGCATGAGCAGTTTTTACCTCTTTTCCTCCCTCCTTTGCAGCCTCCGGCAGTGAAGGCCGAGGAAGCTCTGATTCAGAGGCTGTGCTCCTTGCCTCTGTGCTCAATAGTGACTGATGCCCCTTTCCTCCAAGAATATGTCTGATCCTTACTGAATCTGGCTAAAGTCCATCCACAGTGCTTGTGCCTTTGCTTCCAGATTGCCCACGGGCAGGCCGGACTGCCTCCGGTTGAGTAACGATCTCCGGTCAATGATTCCCCGTTGACATCTTCCCAAGCCCGGCCGACAGCCAGTCCTTCATGCCTTGACTGTGCATTTGGGGATGCAGGACAGCGCTGCTGTTTTAATCAGGAGCCTGTGTTGTGTCCTGCAGGGGCAAACGTCTCACAGAGGTCTAAGTGCCCCGGGCCTCTGTGGCTACTGTCCAGTCAATCTCCCTGCAAAAAGAAACTGGGTTTGTCTGGTAAGGCCAGTTCTCTGTGTCGACCACACTCTTACACTGCTGAATCCTCTAGCACTTTTGCTGTCATCTTGCCTGGGATTAATGCCCACCTAGCTGGTCTCAGCTGCTCCCCGTGCCCTGTGCTACATCAAATAATACTAAATCAGCACCTATCCCCATAGGGGTGAGCAATTCCACCCCAGCTAACGGGGGATGGATGCAGTTTCTAGCCTATCCCTCTCTGCCCTTTGCAGAGAGCCAGGAATACAGGACCAGGCCTCTTCAGCAGATCTAGCCATTTCTCATTCCCACTTGGGGTCAAGGAAGTTCTGGTTCAGAGGCTGTGTCCCTTACTCCCATGCTGAATAGCTACGGATGCCCCTTTCCTCCAAAAATTTGTCCAGTCCCTTTTCATAGAGAAGTATGGCTGGAAGGGACCGCTATACATTGAGTCCAACAGCTGTATCCTCCTTCCCATGGGCAGATGTAGGCTTTTGAAAAGGGGGGTGGGGTGCTGGTGGTGTGGTGCATCACCCCATATAACACAATGTATCTATTCCCCAGTTAAAAAGAAAGGAGATGCTTTCTTAATGTGCTGGGGACTGCAGGCTACATTATTTCATTTAAAACTCAAGCAAAAAAAAAAAAAGAAAAAAATAACGTAATTAGAATGTGCTTGAATTTGCTGTTATGGATAAAAAACCCACAACAAACCAGGCCAAAAAATAAAAAAATAAAATCAAAAGATGCTTCATTAGCACTATTGTCATTAGAATGAAATGTACAACTCTTTTTCACGTTCAGAAAATAAAATCCAGCCTTCCTGAGCACCTTGGTAGTGCATCCAACACTTCACTGATAGTTATGTCCATACCTGAGTTAATATTTTCAGCTAGAGTTAAAAACAGTCTGCAAGGCTGTTAAATAGGAGCTTCCTTACCAGGAACAGCTAACAGGCAGCAGAATGGTTGAACACAGGCTAGCTTGAGTAGAGGAATATCATGATCACTAAAAAGGGGAGGGGGCTGTTAGTACCTATGGGATGAAGTGTTTAGAAAGAATCGGTAGCTTACAATGAGCTATGAAGTCAGTTGAGTCCCTCGCTGCTGCCAGACAGTTGGTTTTAAACTTTGGGTGGAGCAGGAATCAAAGGGTTCGACTGTACCCCTGCCCTGGATCCACTCCTGTTCCTTAGGAATACTTGGCTGCCCGGTATATGCAGGTCCCTGAGCTGGTAATGCTCTCCTAGCATTGCCCCAGAGCTTGGACCCCTGCCTGGGACCCCTGCTAGCCAGTTCCATCCTCTCCTGTCGTCCACTGGATGCCAGCTCCTGGGCTGGTACTTGGGCTGGGGTAGCTTGCCACGGACCCACACTCCATGGATGCTCCATGCCCTGTGCAAAGTGCTCCCATCCATGCTGGCTTTGCACTAGATCTCCGAGCCCAGCAGCAACTAGTGATGAAGCTGCCCAGGAGAACTGCTGGGACTCCCAGATCATCAGACCCTTAGGCCCCCACCTGCAGCAGTTGCCTGTTACCTGGCTGCAGGAGCTGGCTGGAGGGCAGGGCAAAGGTGGGGTGGGGGCAGGTCCTCTGGTCAGTGCTTGTCTTTTGCTACTGTCAAGTCCCATAGCCCTTGCCCTGTAGCGTCTCCATCCCTGAATGAAGTGCTCAGCTAGAGAAGAGCCCCTGGCCTGTTATCATAATGACCTTTAAGGCTTCCCAGAGCCCCAGGGTGGCAGGGAGCCTGTAACCCCTAACAGGGGCAGCAGTATGTGTGGGGGGCTTTCTTTCCTCTCCCCTCTGCTGGGCAGGGAGTGGGGCTCTGCATTTATCTCAGCAGCCACAGTCTGTCCAGTGGGCTGGGTCCTACCATCTCCCCCCGTCCTCCCACACCCAGGTCCCGCTGCGGGTGGTCCCTAGAGCAGTGGGCTTCAGTGTTCCTGCCTCGCTGAGCCACATGGAACAGCTCGCCCCTCTCTGCCACCTTGTTTCAGGCTCTCTGCAGACTCAGGCATGCAGCCCTGCACCGGGCTCCCCGTCTCCTCATCAGCCATCCGGACTATTAGCTTGCCTTTTGAATCCAGGCCGAGACACCGATGCAATTGTGGGCCTCCAGGAGCTGGGGTTCTTGACAAAGCACCCGTGTCTCGTGTCAGCCTCGTGCCTTCCCTCGCTGACTGAGGTACGAGTGGAGGGAGCCCACCCTGCTCCCAGTCCAGGGTAACCGCTGGCTTTCATAGAGTGCCAAGCCCAAAGGCCCTTCTCGTTCATTGGCATCACCATGGGCATCAGGGATCTTGTGTAACCATGCTCCCACACCTGACAGCCCAAGGAAGCCCCTCCATGGGCACAGGGCAGGTCAAGGGACCAGGGGACTCCTGGAAATTACAGCTCCTGAGTCACTGATGCCTCTATGGCAAATCATCCATCTCCCTTGCACCCTGGAGGGCTTGGGGCACAGGCCCAGGCCCTTTTGAAACAGTAGGAAGCCCAGGCTGGGCATACTTGGTGCCATGAGGAGGTACCCAGCCAGGCTGGCTCAGGGACCTGGTCTAGGTCTAGGTCTAGACCCTTAGGTCTAGGGTCTTCTGCTTCGATCCTGAGCCCCACGGGACAGGGAGCACATCTCTGCCCTGTCTGGAAAGCACCCAGCACAGGGACGCAAGCAAAGCCAGGCTGGCTTGGCTCTCAGCTCCATCCACTCCTGCCTCCACAGTGAGCTGCTCCAGAAAGCAGAAACCCTGCTGCAGGTGGGCATGGGCTCACCTGCCCTGCGCACAGTCTCGCCTGCTCCCCAAAGCACTGAGTATAACAGGCTTTTGCCCAGCTTGCCGTTCACAAGAACAGCGCCAGGTTGCCTGATCCCCAGACAAATGCCCAGTCCCTTCTGGAACCTCTTCCTGCGCATCGCAAGGAGGGACCAGCGATCACTTAGAAGGCATCAAGCCCTGGACGTTTGACGTCCATGCTTCTGGCTCTGCCACCGGCTCCCCGTGTGACCTTGGGTGACTCCCTGATTCTCTCGGAGCGTGGTGCCTCTCAGGAGTCAACTACTCCACAGCAGTGGGAGCATGGGCAGAGTCTGTGTGCGCAAAATGCTGCAGCTGAGATGCAGTGACCTGTAGGAGGTCACTCACAGGACCGGCAGGGGGGCCCCTCCTAGCAGCTCCTAGCCCGATTGCAGGTGAAACCTTAAATTCACACCTGGGGTTAAATGGGCATGGGGCACAGCCCAAGCCTCTGTGGAGGCCCAGGCCTGCAGGGAGTGCCTGGTGGGCAGAGGAGCCTGTGCACAGAGTGATCAGGGCAGGATCTGGCCCTAACAACTCACCTGAGCTTATGCTTGTGCAATCGCAAGCAGGCAACACCTGGAGAGAGCTTGTCATGCAGGTGGCAAGGCCAGTCCCTACGTGCTGTGTGCTGGCACTGCGCGGGTGATCCTGTGGCATCTGGAGCCCCTCCTTGCCCATCAGGATCCCTGCAGGCTTTCCCCTTCGTTGCCTCTCCAGCCACAGCAGGGACCTCAGGGTGCCTACCTGTGGACTTTGAGCTGAGCCTTTAGCAGACAAAGCGCGCTGGCTGCTTTTCTGACGGGGGCGGGTGGCTTTAAAGCAGCGCTGCCCAACCTCATTAGATCCAAGGCCACCCCTGTAGAAATTACCAGCTCTGGGCTTCCCCTTGTGTCTTGACTACTGAAAAATACTAGAACAAGGCTTCTGTTGCAGAGAGCTCAGCCAGCCCACGGCCGGGCAGCAGGGCTGCGACACCCTGGATTCCTATCTGAAATCTCAGGGTTTCTCTTGTGACATGATTAGGAGTTTGCAGACCTCACAGCACCTTGGTTGAGAATCGTGGACCTGAATGGCGCGGTGCATGGGCCGGAGGGGCGCTGGGCAGATGTGAGTAGGCATCGCTTTGTTTGGGGGTTTCAGCCCTCAGCTGTTTCCCCCCCCCCGATGCTTTTCTCCCCCTGCTCTGACACTTGGTGTCTTTTCCACGTTGGCTTTTTCATCCCTGGTTCAAACACTTTCCGCCCGGTATTATGTCCAAGTTGGAACCATCTGGCGCTCTGCTTTGTCCCCAGCTCTCTTAGTGCCAAGACCTTTATCCCCCTTCCCCCTTCCCCCTTCCCCATCCAATCTATGCTCCCCCCCTTGCCAAGATGCTGATGCTTCACTAATCCAAGCAGCATCCCAGAAAACCCCCGGCCTCACCAAACAAAGCAACGCCGGGGTTGCAATGAGCCAGCCCAGGGGTGCTGCTGCCATCAGCTGGCTGGATTCAGATCCACGGCACTGCCTTCGCCCTGGGGCCAGGGCTCTTGGAAGGGAGGGGTTCTGCGTGCCATGCCGTGGGACAAGCCAAGCCCTTGGATTTGCTACCTGAGGATCAAAGAGACTAGATGGCCTTCAAGGAGCAATGCCCAGGGGACATGTGAAAACACAGGTCTCAGGCCTGAGAGGCTGCCAGCCAAGACATGCAGAGGGGACTGATTCACAGTCCTCTGTGTCCAAGTGCTTTGCAAACCCCACCATCTGGGGTTGCTGGGGCCCGTTCAGCTTCCACTGCCCCATGCTTCTAGGGCTGCCTGGGTCCCCACGGCAGGGTCCTGCCTGCTACCATGACTGGGAACCAGTTCATCCTTCCTCTAACTCCCCAGCTCGTGGAAGCAGGGCTGTCTTGCTGCTTGCCAGTGGTGTGGCCAGATGTTTCCCACCTGCTGCACGTACCTGGCTCCTCTACTCAGAACCTCTAAGGCCCTGGGGCTCCTGGGGACACACCTGCCCTTCTAAGATAGTGTAGGTCCTACACAAACACAAGGGCTGAGGCGCTGCCTTTCAGTGCCGGCCCTGGGGAGGCACAGCAGGCAGGGAGGCAGGGCAGAAGGCCTTGCAGAGCCACTTCCTTGCCAACAGTGCCTGCTCGCCCTGCTGGAGACCTGGACACAAGCAGCCCCAGGCCTGGGGGCAGCATCCACAGCCTCCCAACGGGCCCTGGTGGGTAGCTCAGCTTGCAATGGGCCCCAGCACCTGCAGCCTCGAGGCTGGAGAAAGAAGGGTCTTTCCAGCCCACCCTGGCTGGGCGCTGAAGAGGGAGGTGCTGAGGCCGAGCGGCTCAGAGCTCAATCCAGCGTGGCTCATGCTGTCCCAGGGCTGGGGGGAACCGAAGCGCCTCCTCCCAGGCTGCGTACGAGGCATTAGTCTGAGGCTGCAGGGCTGGCACCAGGTCTAACCAGGGCAGGGGCATTGGGAGGAAGCAGAGCAGCAGCCCGGGCCACACTAGGATTTTAAACCATGCTAGTGACCCCCTCTGCTGCTCCAGTCACAGCGGGGTCAGTAGCCCAGCACCTTCCCCCCATGGCGGGGCACCTGGAGGGGTTTGCCAAGCTGAGGCAGGAGCCTGGACCTCCATGGGGCTCTGCCATTTGCCGTCCGGCTCAGGCATCAGTGGGAGGCACTGACCCTCTCTGGGATGTACGGAGCAGCTGAGCACAATGCTGTAGGGCAGGTGATGTCTGCTGCCCCAGAAGACGTCCCATTTCCAAGCCGGGACTCTTGGTATAGCAGCTTCCACTGCCCAGAGACGCCAGCACCCGGGACCTGGGGCTTTGGGAATCCTTTGTCCCACTCATACTTCCAGCACAGGGTAGGCAGCAGTGACATTGCCATTTCAAAGCCACTGCAGGTGACAACGGGGACGCCGTGGGGGCTGCCTGTGCCTGCGGTCAGGACCGGAGACTGCAGACCGGCTCTGTTAGCTCCAGCCCTGCGCCCACTCCTGTTCTCTGCAGCCAGCAAGTGGGGGAGCTGCCTGGGTCACCCCCTCGGTCCCCGCTGAAGGAGATACAGAGCAGCTTTAAAGTGAGGTTATATGGTCGGCAAAGGATGAGGAGACCTCCCCGTCAGCAGACCTCCCCGTGTTTGTGAGGGGCTGGCGGGGAACAAAAGGAAGCTCTTCCTGCTTTGTGCTCCTGTGGGAAGACTGAGCTGGCTGGGCATCAGCAAGAGGACCCTTAACTCGGCAGCAGCGACAGACCTTGCATCAGGGGATGGCGTGCCGCCAGGAAGGTGAGGGCCTGGCTGCTCGGTGCGGGGATCAGTGTCTGAGCTGGCAGGCAGAAAGCCGCTCTGTGCCCAGCAGCTAAAAGCATTTGCTTTAGAGATCATTAAGAGACACTGAACACTCAACCTTGCAATGCTATTTTGGGAGTCGCTTGCTGGAAGAGACCTGTGTTGTCACAGGCCCAAAGGGAGCCGTGGCAGGCGGAGATGGCAGCTTTGCAAGGCAGGGCATGGCCGGCACGACATTTTTCTTGCTTTCAGTTTCTGAGAATAGCTTGAACAACTCCCCCATGTGCAATGCTAGGCACAACCCCTGCCAGCCCCACGTGACTTCGCCTTACAGAGGCGAGACAGCTTACTAAGGCTTTGAACCGGAGCAGCTGGGCTTGGAGTCACCCAGCGGCTGCAGAAAACTCGGCCAGCCCATCCCATGACCTGGGCAAAACAGACAGCAAACTCTCCCAAATGCAGGCAGCCCCGAAACCCAGCTCTCTCTGCAAGAGGAAGCTTGCATGCAATCCCTGTACCCGGAAACCTTCAGAAAGGACTTGGCCGTTATGTGATGCTTTGTTCCAAAGAGACCAGACAATAGCTGCCTTTGTCCCGTGCCTCTGCAAGAAGCCTGGGCTTCCTGGGAGGGTACAGCCCTCTGCTCCTTCCCTTCCTCGTGAGCTGGGGAAGCATTTCCTCAGTCTTCTGCAACCAAGAGCTGAAAGCCCCCAGCTCCCAAGCGTGCTTGGAGGGCAGGGAAGGCCCGGAAATAAGAGAGAGAAGGACGAAAATAAAAGGAATGACGTGATCAACGGGAAGAAATGTATGAAAAGCAAAATAAATGTCTCGATCCTGGGAACCACCAAGGTCGTGGAAAGTGATGCCTGCGAGGCATCTCACGCTTGGTTAAAACCAGAACGGAGAGCCAGACTAGCGCTGGTTCCCGAGGAAAACAATGCACGACGCAAATGAACTATTGTTAGGCCTTCCAGGCTGTCAGCTCCTTGGCTGGCTGCTGCCATCCTGTGTCCCACGTGGAGAATGCAATGTGAAGCGAACAAGCCTACCAGTTTTATGCACGTATCAGAGTCCAATTACTCCCACGTGAGAGGCAGGAAATTCTCTGAGCTGGATCCTCAGCCGGGTGAGTCAGCACCTCCCCAACCACAATGCAGAGATATTGCCACTTGACACCCGCTGATGACGTGTCATGGTGCGCCTGGGACGTCAGAGGTCACCCTGGGCAGAGCCATAAGCCAGGAGGGGGTTCAAGAATAGGACGCTGAGATCCACACCAGAGTCACCCACCTCAAGGTCCGGAGAAGGCAGCTATAGATGTATGGGACTAGGACGTGGGTGACTGCCAAGCTGATCTACAAGCCAGGAGGCAGCTGTTAGGGAGCAGGGGTCTGGGCTGATGCACATTGTGGGGAGGGGAGCAGGGGGTAGTCAAGGAGCTGGTAAGGCAGATCGAGAGCACCAGGAGTCCAGGCTGGACCAACCAACTAGGAGCAAAGCTGGAGCCAGCAAGCCACCAGGCAGCCCTGGGGACCACAAAACCAGGAACAGACAAGCAGGACCCAGGATGCTAGGAACAAACTTGCTAGATAACAGGTAACCTTGTGCATTGGCTACTGATAAAAGAGGCAGAAACAGGCCTACAGCCTGACCTTTTATGTGCTTGCTCTTCAAAACCACGAAGACAAACATTGATGGCAAAGTCTATCCAGCCACCCATGACAGCACAGTGTAGTCTCACCTGTACCGGCTGGGGAGACTCGAGAGGCGGCAGGAGGGTGGCACGCAGATTGGCAGCAGGTCTTCTTGAAGTTACTGAGTTCTCCAAATTTCCCTCCAGCTGTATGATACCCCTTATTTATAGATGCCTGGTGCTAATAATTTTAATGTATGGCCCCTGACTGGTTTTATTTAAATGTCTTTGTTTCACTGAAACTTTTGGAACGGGACAGAACCAGATCTCTTGCGAGCTTGGAAGTTGTCAACTAGTTGGGATTTCTATCCTTGGGAAAGTAAAAGAGAGGGTTTCTTATTTCTTTTCCTTCCCCACTGTGGACTACTGCTCAACACTGGCCTGTTTCTTCTTTACCTTAGGTTATGGTCTTCTCTGATAAGTCTGTTTTGCTTTTACAAATTCTCTAAGCATCTTAACAAAAGCCCCACCTGAGCTCTGAGAGGCCCAATCCTTTTTTTCCCTGGTGATTACCCATCTCCTGCTGCCGCTCATGGAGGCAGCAGCCTGGTCTGGGTGGCAACAGGAGGCACGGTAGCCGCCGGGCTCTCCAGGGCTGTGGCACTCCCTCTGCCTGACATCCCCAGGGCACCATGCCCAGCCTCACTGTGTCCCGGTGACCCTGCTCTCCCTGACTCCAGAGAGGACATTGCATCCTGGGATGCAGGAGGACTTCACCTTGGGTGGAATAACTGTTGGGAGTGGCCACACTTTAATGGAATAGGAGCAAAATAAAGTGGACTAGTGATAATCCTGCCCTGCAGTGGCGTAACTTTAAGTCGAATAACAAGCACTTTAAGCCACTTAAAGGTGTTGCTTTGCGGCCAATCCAGGGGTTAAAGAGCTCCAGAAACTGCTTAAACCTACCGGGTAACAAAGCCAGCAGGCTAAGCGAGCTGCTTCCAGGGGCCAAATTCAGAAGTGGTGTCAATGGGAGGGGTGAGTTAGAGCCTCGGCAGGAACACAGTGGTGTAACATTTGCTTGGGGGCAGAAGGAGGAACAACAGGAAAAACAACTTTGATTTGCCACTCAGCAAGCCTGATCTGCTGCATCCCCAGCCCCTGCCGGGCGAGTGCCACACCTAATTAAACTAAAGGGTGCTGGTGGGCAGAGGGGCAACCCACGCCGGCTTCCACAGCACCGCGGGCACTCAGCTGTATGGTTTGGTTCCAGTTCTTGGCTGTTTCACCACTATGTCCACATGGCTCCCCAGGCTGCAGCGCTGAGGGGTGCGCAGAGAGGGAGGATACAGAAAAGCAGGGCTCAGATGTTATTGCAAATGGGCCACAGCATAATCAGGTGTGAAGCAGTGGCTTCCATGACTTGGGGCTTGCTTTTCCTATGCCTGGATTTGGTCAATCAGCTGCTGATCTGTTGTCTGTTGCTGAATCGGGGGGGATCTGAATCTCTATTGATCCCAATGCCCATTTGGCAGCAGCTTGCTGCAGGGAAGGGCTGTCCCACTTCTAAGTAGCTGGGAGCCACACACTTCCGGGGGCTGCACTGGTGGGGGACATGGGCCCCCAGGAATGCATATCCCACCCCTATTTGTACCTTGTGGCCAGGCAGCCCACCTCGCTTCATCTCCCCAGCTGTATAGTGCCTCTCGGGCGGGCGCCCCAGGCTGTGGGCTTCCCCAGTACTGTGCTATGCTGCCTCATCCCACGCCCTGGGCTGGAGGAGGGGAAGCTGGAGGGAGAGTGGGCCTGGAGCCTCCATCCAGCTGTTGCTGCAGCTGGAGCCAGGTGACTGCCTGGGGGAGGCAGTATAAGCCCTTGTGAGCTGCCAGTTGGACAGCCCTGCTGCAGGGCATTGCTGTTTACCTATGAGAAATACAGGATTAATCCTTTGATTTGCTCTAACTCAGCACCAAGTGACTGGGCTGAATGCAAAGCTGTCTGGGTGAGATCACGGCTGGGACTATCGGGGTGGGGGGAACATGATCACTAGGCCTTACACTTGCTGCCATGTTCTGAAAGCCCCAGGTCCTGGAGTCTAGTGACTCCTTGAGATACTCAGATTTCATTTAGAAAGAAAGCAAGTTTCCAGTCTTCATGAGATGCTTGAAAACCTGGACCCTGCGACTTAGAGGCAGGAGGCAGGTCAAGAGGTACATGCATGTATTATGGGCATCCTGTTTGAAGTCAGATCTCATAGTTTTGGGTACCTGATTTCTGACCCGCTGTGTTGGCAATGCTGTATCTCAGAGATGAGCTAGGAGTTGACTGCTTATAAAGAAGAAGGGTCTTGCGGAGCAAACACCTGAGGGTTGAAATCGAGAGAGCTTGGGATTGAAAAGCTGGGGGTGGTAGATTCAATTATCCCATTTAACATTCACTGCTAGGCATTGGGCTGGAGTAGCTGAGCCCGCCTGCCCAGTCCCACCCCGCTGTGAATGCGTTGGAGGAACACCACCTTGCTTATATACAGGCGGTAGAGCTGGTGCTCACTGCAGTGATATGCAAAGCCCAGTGTTCCCACCCTTATGTAAATACCCACACCTCTGTGCTAAGGTGGGGCTAGTTGACTGGCAGCCAAAACATGCCCATCAAGGCTGGCTCCTTGCAGCAGCAGGGCCTGAACTGCCCTTGCTAAGATTTGCAAAACAGAGGGACAGTCTCCGCTCAGATCCCTGGCACGCAGGCGTTTGCTCTCACTGCCCCATGGCAGACTGAGAGTCAATGCCAGCTCCAGGTTCTCCATCCCGAGTGTGGGTATTGGGGGCAGGGCTGTGGGAGGAGTTTTCTCTCTGCTTGTGTGATGCTAAGGTGATCTGCCTTCTGGTGCTGGGTCTGTCTGAGACGGCTTGGGGCCTGCCAGGGTTACTGGAGATGTCTCCAGTTCCAGCCCAGCCTGGGAAGCCTTCACAGGCCTCTCCAGGAGAGATGAGGCTGCTGACCATGCTTGGCGGCGCTTGGGGCACTGAAATGGCAGTGCTGCCTCTGGCTACAGTTATGATGGGAAGCAAAGGCTTTGCCCTTGTATTCACACACCTGAGCTGGCATGAGTTTTGCTGGCAGCACGGATGCTGTTACCCCAGGGGTGGGCAAAATGCGGCCCGCCAGGCATTATATCCGGCCCGTGGGGCCCCTAGAAAATTAATATTTATCTGCCCTGGGCTACCTGTCATGTGGCCTTCAATAGCTTGCCAAAGCTCAGTAAGTGGCCCTCTGCCCAAGATAATTGCCCATCCCTATGTTACCCCCTGCTCAGGTAGGGCTGCAAGTGCATACCAACTCCAGGATGGAGGAAAGTTGCAGGCTCTGTGCGAGGAGCAGCACCCGTGCCAGCTAGTTGAAGGGTGGTGTAGGTACATGCTCAGGAGAGACACTCTGTGCTGTGCAGGTGTGCTCTGAGCCGGGCACTGCCCATCCAGACCAGGCCCAGGGGTTAACTGGAGCCTGCTGGTGCCAGAAGCAGGTGTCTCTAGAGCCTGAGCAGACCTGTCCAAGCCTGCATGGTAATAGATACAGCTGCCGGAGGTCTGAGCATCACACAGCCTGGCTCACCGAGCTCCCACTGCTCTCCCACACCCTGGTCTATGCAGGCTCATCAAGGCTGTGTCTGTCCTGTACAGCTCCTGGCACCCCAGGGCCTGGGTCATGGGTGGGGGTCTCTAGGTGGTCCTGTCATGCAAATAGCAGCAGCATAAATGTATTACTTTTAATGGGAGGTGAGAGTGGACAGCTGTATAGTTAGGAGAGCCGTTGGGAGTTTTTGGGTATCCAGGGGCCTTCCACAGGCCTAATGAAAAGGCAGACAGCCAGAGCTGAGCAGCAGAGACAGACTGCATGTCAATCCAGCCTGATGGGAGGGATGGCTGTGAACCCGGAGAGAAGAGGTGTTGTCAGGAGCAGTTACCAGAAGCGTGGCAGAACAGGTTATTTCGTTAGCGGAGGAGTGAGACCATTCAGAGCGGGCATTAATTACCTATGAAGTGTAGCGAAATTAGTAGCAGTACTTGTTAGGTTGTAATGAGCCGTCAAACCACTGTCATTGAGTCCAGATTTTTTACCGCCCAGCGGGGCTCTGAATTTCTGCTCGGGCCCATCTTCTGGAGGTGTTTTTCCAATTCCCTTTGAGCACCGTGAGGTCCAACGGAGGGGTCGCTCTGTGAAAAGTGGGCTCTTGCTGCTGTCCCTGTCTCTGTCTTTTGTATTTTCCTGTGAAAGTTTAACCTGGTGCATAGTTCCCACCTGGTTTCACCCACCTAGTTAGCGTGAGGCTTGCTGGTGCACCGGATGAGGTATGCTGTGATGCATCTGTCCGGTGGTGGCACAGGAGATGTGTTGACAGGTTTTGCTGTTGCTATTAAGGCACGGTTGTGTCCCATTTGGAGTCTGTTGATCAGAGGGCAGCTTATGTCTGATGAAGAGTTGGGCCACATTTGGGGGTTGCTTGAAGGCCGGGAGTGAGGGAATTGGGAATATTTCCCTCCATTTTGGTTCTCTCTGATGATCCTTCTTATAGGGTCCAGTGTGTAACAACCAGGGGAGTGGGGGGTTTCTTTTTGTATTGCAGGGTACGTATGCAGCTCATTCAACGATGTGATCTCTGTCTCTGCTAGAGTACACTGGCTGGGTAAGGGCTTGATGGAGGTTGGTGTGATGGGTGTCACGAATGACCTACTTAGAGCCAATGCAGTAGTATCTGAGGGCCTTTCTTGGCATGTCTCAGGTGGTTGCTGGGTTTATGGATGTAAGTGTGGTGGTCCATGGTGGTTTATAGGTAGGCTGACCATAAGGAAATCCTGGACATCTGGGACACTGCCACCCACTCACCTGGTGCATCGTGCCATTCTGCCTGACTGTGCCCCTGTGTTTCCAGGGTGCTCAATTTAATTCATACCAGCTGGCTGGGACCAGCCTTGGAAAACTAGGGCTGTCCCAGCTAAACTGAGATGTATGATCACCTATTTATAGGGTACTATTCCTAACATGGCTTGTAGTCGCTAATAGCTTTGAACCTGGGGCTTCAGCCCACCTAGCATAGTAACCTAGCCCAGCCTGCCAACCTACAGGCTCTTCCAAGCAGCTCATGATGAGGTTGGTATATCAGGAGGCCATCTTTGTGCCCTTGGGTGGATCTCGAATTTTGAAAGGGGGGTGGGTGTGTGTGTGTGTGTGGATGGTGAGGTGCATCATCCCATATAACAAAGCACATAGTCTTCTCCAATTAAAGATAAACTAGAAGCTTTATTAATAGGCCAGCAGCCTGGGGGTGTATTAGTCAGTTTAAGATAGAAACAAAAATGAATATAACTTCATTGGAATGAGCTGAAAACAATCTGCAGCGCCATGAAATAGGAGCGTTGTTCCCAGGAGCAGCCAGCAGAATTGCAGAACGATGGATAGCTTGAAATCAAGATCATTAAAAAGAAAAGAGGGTCATTAACACCTATGGAACGAAGAGTTTAGTAGGAATCAGGTAGATTATAATGACCTGTGCAGTCAAGTGGCTCCCTCACTGTTTCCTGACTAGAAATGCTGCTGCCACGGCCAGGCAGTTGGTTTTAAAGTTTGGGAGGACCAGAAATGAAAGGAGGGTGGAAGTGCACCAGGACAGCCCCCTGGATCTACCCCTGCTTATGCCCATGGTTTGGAGGAAGCAATGTTTGTTGAAAGCAAAGTTGTTGTGGGTCAGGATGGAGTGGATGCCTTGTGTGATGTGCTGTGGTTGTAAATCTGAGTGTGTGCCATGCTTTTGTAGGTATTTCAAGGCAGGTGGCTGTGCTTTCATAGTATGAGGCCCATCATTTCCAGAATGACCTTTTCAGGGAGGTGGCTGATGTTCTGGATCTTGTTAAGAAAATGTGCTCTGCCTGTGTTGTGTCCTACTTTTTAATATCATTTAATTATCCCCAGCTCAGAGCAATTACTGAACCATACCTGCTGAGCACCGGCTGGGCAGGGGGAGCTAAGGAGGTGTTTGGGGCTACCTGAGCTGGTTTGACCTTGGCATAGATCAGAGCCACATATTAGTGGGCCTGCTCCAATATGTATCTGGTGTGACAGGTTGAGAGCTGCTCTGTAATGGGACAAAACAGCCTAGGGGTGCTGCATAGATTGCATGGTTCCTGTTGAAGTGTCAGACCCTGGATGCAGCCCACTTACTATCGCCTGACACGTGCTGGTGTCTCTGCTCCACCAGTCCCCGAGACTGGTCAGGTCAGGGACTGAGGGAACATCCCTAGAGAGCTCTAGGTGTATTGGACATTTTGGCGCATAGTCATTTGCTGGTTAACTGTGGTTTTGCCTGGCTAGGGAAGGAAGACGTGGGGAACTGTACCTTTCTGGGGCTCTGGCAAGAGCCAGCCGGTGTTACTCGAAGGCTTTTGTTAATTGATGCTGGTCCATTAGGGCTCGTGCACTGAGAGAGGTAGATCTTCATCAGACACCTTGACTGGGAGTGATTGCTGAATCACACCAGCTCAGGGTTAGCCCTGGAAGAGCCTGAAACTACCTGGAGCTGGTATGACCTTGTCATGGATCACCCTAGTGCCCACTCGAACGTGTACGTGGAGTGGCAGATTGGGGACGGCTTCCTAATTGATGGGTTGTGTGGGCTGATGTAGTTATGGGGATGTTTACTAGGTTATTAGTAGGAGATGAAGAAGCAAACAGGAAGGGAAGGGGTGAGTTAGGTAAGCAGCCTCTTAGTAAACACTTCAGCAGGGTGAAGAAATACTAATGGTTACCTTGGGAGATCGTATCTCCTGGCTCTTACACTACCGGTTGGGCCAAGACCTGGGTGGATCTAAGTGACTGCAGACACCAGAAAAAGTCACCGTTTCTCTCCAGGAGGCCAGGTGATTGTGGAAGATGCTTGATGTTTCTGGAAAACCCAAGAGATGCCTGAAGGAATGAGGCCGGCTTCGTTGGCCATCAAGAGATGCTGGGCTTTACGGAAGAGAGATGGGTGCAGATTGTGCTTTGATCTCCTCCTCTTCCAGGCGTTGTTCCTATAGTTCAAATGCACACAGTGTTCACTACAGAGGCTGCCTGGTCACAATAGTTACCCTTGGGCTGCTGAGTTTATAAGGTCAGAGCCCAAAATGATGACCCTGATGTCCTTGAGGGAATGAACGTGGGTTTCCTGTTGGCTGATGACACTGATGCTATATGGGGAGGCCAAGTTTTCAAGACCAGAGTGCTTTGTGCCTCACAGTCCCTCACCATTTAGCTAAAGAGGAGGGGCGATGGGTCCACTGGATGTGTCTCACTGGTTGCAGATCTGGTGCCCCTGCCCTGAAGAATAACTGCAGGATGCACAATGAGTACATCACCCAGGTCTTTGAGTGGAAGAGTTGAGCTGGAGGCTTCTGGCTATGAAAATATTCAACTGCTTTTACACAGAGTGGGGCTCTCCCTGCTCCCAAGGAACAATTGTCGGCCTTGGAGTTGTTCTTTGCTGCTGTCCGACCCCCACCGCCCATATCTCCGTTCCCCACAGCATCCCACTCTGCACAGCACCAACCTGAAGCTGGTCAAGGCAGGCCAGGGGGATGACTCTGGGGGGAGGAATGCTAGGACCCCACCAGCTTTTGGCCACAGAAGGGGTTCCCCATTTGCTCCCTCTGGGTCAGTGTGTCCATCGGTCTGTGGCTTTTACATTGCAGCTCATTGCTGTAATGCGGGGGTTGCCTCCTGCATTAAATTGGCAGCACTCACAGAGTCCCTGGTGGGCTTCACTTCGTGTGTGGGGGCAAGAGGGTAAGACCTCAGCTTGCAGTAGGCTTGGCCCAGACAAGTGGTTCTCAACTGGGGTTCCTTGAGATCCTTTTAAGGGTGTTGCGGGGTGCTATGCTACGTTAACACTGTGGAACTGTTTGCAGCAAAAGTCAGACCAAACAACGGTGTAGCTCAGCTGTGAACCATGCAGGTTGCGAACTACCTGGATATGAATGATCGGGGTGACACCGTAGCCAGGCAAAACAGCCAAGAGCTGTGACTGCTGTATTTTCTAGCACACAACATGCCCCCGTCGCCTGGCCGCCCCTTGAATAAGTGCACACCTTATTTTTGAAAGGCAGAACGAATTAAAAAAGGTCTTTCCTTGAAAATACCATCAAGTAGCAGTAAGTAACTGAGCAGCAGCTTCTGAAGCAGAAGTCCCTGTGGGGGAGCAAAGAGCAGTATTCCCCAGCAGAGGCAGAAACTGCTATCGCTGTATTTCCTCACTTATAATGCATACCCCAATTTCTAGGCTGAATGCGAGAAAATGTGTTATTTGGGTAACTGTGTAGGCACAAAGCATCACTGGACAACTTAAATACTGCAACGAGCTCAGCCTCATACTTCAGCAGACACTTTCCCCACGCTGATGGAAGTATTGGAGCAGAAAGGAAAGCAGTGTCTAGTGCAGTGATTCTCAGCCAGGATGCTGGGAATAGGAATCCAGTGTCAAAACCATTGTGCCCTGCTGCGGCCTTCCAGTGCGCTTTGCAAGAGAAGAATTGCCCCAGTATTTTTCTGTAGTCAAAAGTGAGGAAACCTAAGAGCTGGCATTTTCCAAGGGGTGCCTTGAGTCTAATGAGGTTGACAACTACTGGCCTAGTGTTTCAGAATGGTAACATCTGGACAGATGTTGCATAAAGAAATGTGATCTGGGACCTCTGTGGAAGACTGGCAGCCTTAAAAATCCTTAATTCAGTGATTCTCAACTTGGGTGCTGCAGTGCCGTGAGATCCTCTCAAGGGTGTGGCAAGGTGTGACACACTGTCAGCACTGGTAGGTATGCAAGACAAATCTAAGGATTTCAAATAGGATTTCATAGGATTGAAATCATTCTGCCTTCTTGGGGTCTTTCTGAGCTCTTTGCAACAGCAGAATTGCCCAAGTATTTTTCCTGTAGTCAGGAAAACAAATGAAAAATAAGTGCTGGCATTTTCTGAGTGGTGACCAGTCTAATGAGAGGTTCTCTGAGTCTAGAAAGGTTGAGAACCACTGTTTTAATGGGAGAAGTCTGCTAGTAAGTGCCGCTGAATAGTCTCACTTCCGCCTTCAGCTTCCTCTGTGCAAAAATGAAGTTTATTTTCTACCTATGGGGACTTTTTTACCATCTTTCATTTTCCCCGAGCCTGAGAAAGCTTGCAGGAAAAAAGATAACTTTTTTTGCAATGTCTTAGTTGGTCTAATAAAAGGTATCATCTCTGAACCAAGAGTTCTGGAGTTTTGCATTGTTTTGTGTCTCAGGCCAACACCAAATACCAAATATACTGCTGGATAATATCCTCAGCTTCCCTCTCATCCCACAAGAAGGTAAAGAACACGTCCAGAAATGCAAGGCACAATTACCCCATGAACTTCAGACAACTCACTGGGTGTGATCCTATATGCACACCCTGAAAGCTGTAATAACATCTGTTCAGCCTGTTCCCCAATTTGGATATTTTTGAAGTATGAGCATAATGACCTAGCTACTGATCCAGCTCACACAGAAGCGAAAGGAAATGGTTCTGGTGACACTACCAGGTGCTGGGTCTGGCCGCTAGCCCACAACCCTGGAGACGCTGTCTGCAGGGGCTAACACCGACACCTCCACACCAGACACCTGGACTGTGGGATCCTCTCTAATAACAATATCTCACTGTAAGCAGGGTGACACTGGAAAGCTGCCTTGGAGCCTTGAGCGGGAGTGACCCGCTCACTGCAGCCAGGATCCCCAAAGGTGTGTCTTATGATTTGGGGTGCTCAGTTCTGGGGTGCTCACCTGAGCACCCATTAGCAGGGTCTGATTTTCCAATAGTGCCAGTTATGTTGTTTCTTGAAAGGGGTCAAGTTTCAGCATCTTAGGCTGACCGCCCAGGACACTGCAGCAACCAAAACCACCGGCCACTTCTGAAAGTCTTGGTGAATCTCCAGCACCTTCTCAATAATCACATGCAAAAAAAGAAAAAGAAAAAAGAAGCCAATT
>NW_005842059.1:1530620-1534338 GCF_000455745.1 Alligator sinensis
GCTGCATGTTGCGTGCCCATAACTGAAAGGCTGTGTCCTTTCTGCACTGAATCTGAAACTGGGACAAAAGGAAGAGACAGGCCAGGCAATAATTGTAGCTATGTGCCAATCCTGCAGCCACCGCCGATATAGAAACAACAGGCTGAGGCCTTCAGGCAAAGAAAGAGCAAGAGAGGGGTGCGTCATCTTCCTGTCTTCTTTCTTTTCTTCTTTCAGAGACAGGAATTTCTTTCTTTGCTCTGTGGAATAATTTCCAAATGTGGATATTTGGGGATAAAAGTGCCTGCTTTGTCACCTACTCGGGGCAGCTTCTAAATGACTTTTTACTAATAGGAGGTACTGCTATGTGTCCCAGATCCTACACCTCAACCGGAGACAGATACGAACCCAGGGTGCTTCAGAAAAAATCCTACAATGACAAAAGAAAGCTCAAGTGCTATCCTCAAAAAAACCCAACAAACAACCACCCTGAGCCATATGTGCAGCCTGGAGTTTCAAACTGGTTATACAACTCTGGGAGGAGCCGTCTCCCACGGCCTTCTCATTGGTGAGCTAAGGAAGTGCAGAAAAGAGGAAAGCACTGCAAGGTGGATACATATCTGGTTGGATCCTTATGTTCAATGAGTAGGCATCAATAGCTCAATGTCCAGTTGGGAGGAGGTATCAAGTGGGGTTCCCCGTGGGTCTGTTCTGGGTCCTGTATTAACATCCTCAGGAATGATTTAGACAGTAGGACTGAGTGGACGCTTGGCAAATTTGCAGGTAACACCAAATGGAGTGGAGCTACAGACTCTGGAGGGCAGGCCGAGGATCCTGAATGCCCTTGAAAACCTGGAGACGTGGTCAGGTGGAATTCAACAAGGACAAGTGCGATCGCACGCACAAATGCAGAGTGGGGAATGACTGGCTAGGTTGCAATACTGCAGAGAAGGAGCTGTGTGTTGCAGTGAACCAGAAGCTGAAGATGAGCCTACAGTGTGCTCTTGCTAGAAAAGAGACAATTACCTGCTGGCCTGGATTAGCAGGCACGTCACTTCAAGAGAAGTGTTTCTCCAACTCTGAGGCCTCACCTGGACTCCTGTGTCCAGTGCTGGACCCCTCACTTCAAGAAAAGTGTGGATCAGTTAGAAAAAGTCCAATGGAGAGGGACAAAAGTGATTAGAGGCCTAAGAAGCATGACTTGCCTACAGAAGCTCAAGCCTTTCTGAACCAGGTAGTCTCTAAGGTGCTGCCCTGCTCCAAAATTGCTTTTAAATCACTTTTATTCACCACAATGAGGGGTGATCTGCATTCGCCAGGGGACTCCTCTTTTCAAAACAGCACGATTAGCATCAATGAACTTTTGCCAATATTAACAAAGCCTGTTCATGACCTATCACTCTTATCTTTCAAATACCCCTTTGTGTTCAATCCGTGGTTTTTTAGCATTTTCCTAGTACTGATTATATTCCAATTCCAAAGGTGGCAACCACGTGTGCACAGTGACCAACTACCTTGTGTTACAGAGGAGTCCGAGATTTCAGAGCTGTGCCTTGGAGGTCCTGAGGACTCCCTGGAACGGGACTTTTGTCTTGAATTTGAGAAATTGGTCCTGGATCAGGACCAAGCAGATCCCCATGGGACTGCTGAAAAGACAGAGCAGGATGCCTGCCTGGTGTCTGGACACCCTGCTGGGTTGCGAGGTACTCAGGGCTACCTCCTGAAAGGGAAACTTAAACACCTTGAAAGGTGGCTTATAAAATCCATCTGACCTTGATACAAGCTCTGGTGATCTCAGTGGCTTTTTCTTATTCGGCTTCTTGTATTTACGGTATTCTGTATTCACGGTATTCTGTATTCACGGACACCTCGTCTCCAGTGGCAGGATTTATGCCTGGTCAGAACAGGAACCTTCAAGCTGTTCCAGTAGGCTCTCTCAGTATTTCAGTCCAGGGCCTGTGCTCTTTAAATTACCACAAGGTATTTTTTCCCCCTGTAGTCATGGGGGTGCCATTCTGTCCTGCTTTTAAAGAACGTTCCTTTGAACATGCTGGCTGTGTCTACATATGGCCAGTGTGGATGTAGTACTGGCAGCGTACATGTAGTACTTGCATAAGTACTAAATGACTGCACAGTAACCGGCTAAAAGTACCATTGCTGCGTGGCTTTTCCTGACACTACTGCACAATAGCAAGGAGCTCGTTACTACTGCACAGTAGCGTTGCTGCACTAGCAATGGTACTGCATGGTAGCAATGAGCTATGGTGTAGTAGGTCGTTGCTACTGCGCCATAAGGTCTCGTGTAGACATGCCCACTAGGCATCATTATTTTCAGACCTGCAGACCTCTGGAAGAGCCCATTTTTTCGTGCTTTAATTCACTGGTGCAGTTGTCTCAATTCCTCAGGTAGTGAGGTTGGAATGGATGTGGAAAGCATAATACTCTGTCCCTGCATTTCCTGTAGTATCAAGCCAGACCATCCCATGCCTTTGGTTTTCAATGCTTGTTCCTGCAATTCAAAGTCCCAACACAGTCTCCAGCACCCAGATTTGCAAGTCTTACTCAACTGCTTGGGTTTCTTCATTGTCTGGTTTCATGCAGCAACTTCACTCCTCGCTCAGGCAGTTGATGGCTGAAAGCCACCTCTCCTCTGACCAGCGATACCACGTCAACTTTCACTTTATGGTTGAGGGCCAAAGGTCCTTTACTGAGGGCAGGGTTTTTATTTCTATCATTTCTTTAGGGCGGCCCAGTCTACTGAACACTTTATCACTGTGTAAACCAGTGGTTCTCAACTTTTTAAGGCCCAAAGTCTCCCTTGTTAGGCTCCAGCCCCCCTCTGGAAATGTCAGCTCTTCCCTATCACTCATTTTTTGACTACAGAAACTGAATAAAGCAATTCTGCTGTGGTGAAGAGCTCAGCCCACAGTAGGACAGGACCTTTGAGTGCTCTGCATCCCTACTTGAAAAATCTGGGGTTATTTTGGGAGTCCCGTTTGCATGCTCAGCAGTGCTAACATTACCTGGCACCCTGTGGCACCCTCCCACGGATCTCAAGGCACCCTGGGTGAGAAGCACTGGTGACTGGCAGCGGCAAGCCCACGGCTGGAGGATGGTCTCTAACCCGGCTCATGGGTGGGTCTTGAGGACTGAAGAGTTTGATCGTTGAGCCGCAGCCCTGTCCACAGAAGTCCCCCATCTTTCCGCAGGGCAGAGGGGGCTGGATCATCGATAGACGCTGCTGAGCTTTCAGGAGACAAGCCATCCTCCCCCGTTTCCACCTTCTCCCCAGCTCCAGCACACGCGGGACCTCCTGCTCACGATGGACAGGCCGCTACACGGGGCTCCCTGGCGCATCTGCCCGAAATAACGTATTTTTTATTAGAAGGAGTAGTTGGAAAAAATCACATCTCCCCAGAGAGCCTGCCCTGCCCGTGTCCACAACTGACCCCTCGCAGACAGGCGCTTCGCCCCCCACCCCATTGCAATCCTTATATTTCACAGTTTTTAGGGGCTGGAAGGGACCTCACGGATCATCGGGTCCAGCCCCGGTCTCCATCCTCTCTGCTGGCAGAGCCCTGGGCTGCCCCAGCCCGCCCTGCCCCAGCTGCCCCCCAGCCCGGCTGGCAGAGCAGGAGGGGGCGTGGTCACCGCAATGGGCGTGGCTCTGCGGGCGTGGCCCCGCCCCCTAGCGGGGATAAGAGGGCGGGCGCGCGGGCCGGGCAGCGGCGGCATGAAG
>NW_005842059.1:1534494-1551976 GCF_000455745.1 Alligator sinensis
CGCCCGGGGTTGATCCAGGTGCTGCTTCGGTTCGGATGGTCCCAGCCTGGCACCGAGCCAGCGGCTCCTCCCAGAGCCCTTGGGGTCACCCGGGGTGCCTTGCCTGCTTCCTGCACCTGCGCCTGGGCTGCTCTTCCCCAGGGGATCGTCTTGCACGTTCACGCGCCCCCCCCCCAGTGAAGAGGATGCTGGATCTTGGCCCACTTCGCCTCTGCGAGGGGACCCTTGTGTAACAGCCAGCACGCGCTGACGCGTAGGTCTCGTGGCCCAGGTCGTGAGGCCGGGCACTTGCCCAGAGGAGAATTTGGGAGCCAAGTTCTGCCTGCCCCGGCGAGGCGCTCAAACCCTGGCTGCAGAGGGGCTGGCTCTGCTTGTCGAGGCCCTGCTCACAAAGGGCTCGGCGGTCTGTACGGGTCGGTCAGAGGGTTCTCTCGGCTCTGAAGGGAGGGTCAGGCTGGTGCTGAACCCCAGCCTTACGCTTGATTGCAATTAGTGCTGTTTCCTGAAGCAGGAAGCGTGGCCCAAGCTGGGAGTTGATGCTCCGGCTTCTACATGAGCACTGGAAACGATTACTTCGCTTGGCTCATCTGCTTAATGATGGCTCTAGCCTCTGCTGGAAGACCCACCAGCTTCCCCTTTCGCAGCCCTCCTGGCTCTCTGCATATACTGTGCTGGCATCATTAGCTCTGGATTTGACCCCTTCCTAAGCCTGGCTCCTGCTTCGAGGAGAGGCCGAGTGGATGGTGAAAGAAGGGAGAGGGCCAGGGGGACTTTAGCTTTGCTTTTGCCATCCTCCTTCTCTCCCCTCTGCTTAAAACCAGCAGTCTCGCTTTCTCACTGGGGTATTGTCTAAGCAGATGCGGGGCTGTCTTCTAGCTTGTTAGTCTGGGCTGCTGTTGCCTCCCCGGTTAGTCGCAGGGGCTGGGAAGTCTCTAGGGCCGAAATTGTGTTTACAAGATGCTTGGAGCAAGAGGTGTTGGAAACCATATGACATACCAAGCGGCTCCAGTCTGGTGCTCAGATGAGCCCCCTGAGTCGCTTATCTATACAGCCTGCTCCCCTGCATCTCTGGGATTGCACCTCCTAATTTGGGATTTTAAAGCCCTGGCATTTTGCCTTGCAAGTTCCCAGCTCTGCATGATCTATTGCTTGCAAAAAACGGCCACTCAGTTGGTGTCTGCCAGTACAAAGAACCAGTGGCACTGCTTGCTTCCCCCAAACCACCGCAGGCTGGTGCGCAGTTCCCTCCAAGCCTCTTTGATTTGCTTTCTTCCCCATGTCATCCCTGTCTGTGGGTGCCAGGCCCTTGTTAAACCATAAGCTCCCCTGTGCCAGCCCTTGGGCTTCAACCTGTTGCCCTTGGACAGAATCCAGTGGGCTGCACAAGGTGAAGGGGCGGATAGACCTAGGCCCTGGGACTTTTGTGCCAAGGAAGGGCTGCCAAGTTACTTGGCACTACTGCTCACAGGGTGGTGGCTGGAAGCTGCCGGCGTGACAGGTCCAACTCAATCAGAAGCGGTGACTTCCCGGATGACTCCTCCTGTCTCCAGTTCTTCCCTAAAATGTCTCTTCTCGCTTCCCTTGCCCACTCTCCCCTGCTTGTAGTATCTTCCTGGCTACGTCTTCTGCCTCTGTCCCTTTTGGGCTGCCTTCCTCCCTCTTTCTTCTTAGTCCCCAGCTGCTGAGGAATGTGCTGTATTTCTAGATGACAGCGGATCTTTGTTTTTGGGTTTTTTTTGTTTGTTTGGGTTTTTTTGGCCCTCCCCTGGGCCAAAGAGCCTGCAGATCCCAACTGCTGTAACCGATTCTAGTCCAGCTGCCCTAGCTTGTAACGGCTGGGGATCTGGCCCCTGTTGGACCCTAACTTCTCTTCCTTTCCATCGCTGTTCCTAACCCTCTATTCCTTTTCTATCTAGCACCAGGAATATTAGAAACCAGCTTTGGTTTCAAGCTAAAAGCCTTCACTTGCTTCTGTGGTACTGACTGCCTCTACTGACTAGGAGGGAGAGTGGCTGTAACAGTGCTCGTGCTGGCGCAGAGCTAGCTTGGCACCTGACTGTCGTGCCTCTGTCCTAGTTCTGCAGTCTGAAGGCACTGTCAGGGCGTGCTCGTAGGCTGGAGCAGCCTGTTCACCCACCTCCCGGCCTTCCAGCGTGACTAAGTCTGCCTGGGAAATCCTCCAGCCTGAGCCAACACTTGCATCATCTGCTTGATTAATATGAGAGCAGCCTCATTTCCCCAGCGATGGTGGAAACTTTCTTTAGCAACCTGGGATTATAACCATGGCAAGTGGCTTCTGTGGCTCTAGGTTGATTCACCTGCATTTGGGCATTGGGATGCTTCCCAGGTAGCTTTTGAGCTGTGCTTGCTGAATTGACCGAGACCAAACAATTGGAGCCTGCAGGTGTCTGTTAAAATCCCAGGAGCTAGGCACAGAAAATCTGCCTCTTCAGAAAATGGCCTGAGACCTGCCTGGTGCGCACAGCAAAGCTCGCAAAGTCCCTGAGGAAGAGTGCTGCTCTTCAGCGGCACCCGCAGCTGGCTGGCGCTGTGGAGGGTGTCCGAAGCTCTTGGGCGGTGTGCTCTGACAAGGCTTTGTTTAGCTGGGTCTTGTAAACCTCCAAGGATGGAGATTGCACAGCCTCTTTGGGTAACATGGTCCAGTGTTTTACTACCCTTGTAGTGAGGTTTTTCTTTATCCAACCTCAACTTCCCTCGCTGCAACTTGAGCCCATTGCTCCTTCTGTCATTTGTCACCACTGAGAACAGTCCAGCTCCATCCTCTTTGTAACCGCCTTTGAGGGAGTTGAAGGCTGCTATTAAATCCCACCTCAATCTTCTCTTCTCCAGACTAAATAAGCCCCTTCCCTCAGTCTCTCTTCACAAGTCATGTGCCCCAGCCCCCAAACCAATTCATCAAGGCAGTGGTCTTTAGCTTATAGCTTGCCAGCAGCATTGCTTGTGGCCACGGAGGATCTAAACTGGAGGTTTCTGGGGAGTGTTGCCCAGTGTCTGTAACAAGCTCAGCATTGCCCAGGGGCCGGTGGAGGCTGGGGACCTCTATGATCTACAGAAGGCAGCACATGGTTGTGGCAAACCCCCGCAATGGAGCCGCGGTACAGAGAGGACCTTATGGTCACTTGTCAGGCCTGGCGTGATGTGGTGTGGGCTTGGTCTACGTGTCTGCAGCCATAGGACGTGCAGCATAACATGTCATGATATTGGAGGCTTCTAGGACCCGATGGGGCAGAGTGGCTTTTTGAAATGGCTCTTGCAAGACTCGTCTCATCTGCAGCAATGGAACAACTGCTGCTCCTGAGAGGTGCTGATTGCTTCCGCCCCTGTAGCATAGCGGGGCTTGGCTTTATCTACCCTGCAAGGCTCCTCAGCTTTGCTCTTTCAATTGCTAGGTCTGCTCGGCCCCTCTGCTCCCTCTAGGAGCATCTTGTGTGTTTTTTAGTGAAATAAGGAGGCATCTTCTGACCCCTTCTGAAGGGGAGAAGCATCACTGACCCACTGAGTGTGGAGGTCCTGGGTCCTCCTGCTGCGCAATACCTCGGGCACTGAATGACATGCCCAGCCCCATGGCTACTCTGTGGCATAGCCAAGAACTGCAGCAGGCTGGCACCTGTGAGCAAGCTGTCCCTTCTCTGTGCCTGTTCTCCCAACAGCTGAGCAGGCATTACCCGGCAGCAGCCCAGCACCTCCAGCTAGGCAAAATCTCTTTCCTTCTAGGCTTACCTCACCGGTGTTCACTGTTATACCGGACAAGCTCCCTCCTAAGTGTGTAGCTATGGGAGTAACGGCCCCTGGTGGGTTTTCTGTTTTGCAGGGACTGGTCAGCCTGGCTACCTCGCCTCAAGACCACCTTCCTGCATCTCTTCGTTATTTATGCTTCTGTGCCCTTCCTGATCCGCCTCTTCCCTGTGCTGCTGACCAAGTGTGTCTTTCTCAACATGTGTAAGTATTCCCCCCAGCCCCTTCTGCGGGCAAGACTCTGCATCTCCGCGTGTGTCCTGTCAAAGAGCAAGGACTTGACAAGGGGGCAGCTTGAGCAGCCTCTGACTTGTATTGAAGCTGCAGATGAAAGAACCAAGGTTGCAAATGGCCCTGGCGCGTTCTAAGAAACTCCAGGAGATGTTCTCGGCAACTCCAAGAGGCATCCTCTCGGGCCTCATACAGGCATCCAGTTTCTCCTGGGAGAATCGCTGTTCTCCCAGGAGAAACCATGAGCATCCAGATATTCAGGCTCTTTCTCCCAGAGTACAAATGGCCACCGTGGGAGAAATGGGTTGTCATCTGTCTGCCCAGGAATCAAATCTCCTATATGCACAGGCCCGTAGCCTGGAGGTGGGGAAGGGAGGGTGTAGAGTCATGGTGGTTCTGCAGAGCTGCTGGCTTGGAGGGGTGCGCAATCCCTTGAGGCTTTGCGGAGGGCAGATGCTGCCCAGGCCATTAGCTCAGGTATGTCTCCACTGTGCAGGGTCATGCAGGGATACCCCAGGTAACTGGGAGGTGACCCCAGCCTAGCGCTGCCCGGGCTAGCTGCTGGCATCCTGCTGGCTGCAAGGCAGGGTGGATGGCTGGAGGCTCTTGGCACGTGCTTGCTGGAACGGCCGGAGGATGTAGAGGCTGACCTCCCAGGGCTGCTCCTAGCATTAAAACTTGTGCTGGACTCCACCATCCTCTGTCTGGGTCGCTTCAGGCATTTTGGAGCAAGCCATGGCAAGCTTTCCAAGCAAGGCCTCCCTGCTGCAGGGACGGGGCATTGGCAGGGCAAAGGGAAGGCAGGACATTTGACTTGTCATGGCACAAGGCTGCCAGCTTCTGTCTCCGCTGCCTTCACTCTGTTGGATCTAATGTGCCTTCAGATAGCGGGGAGCAGGGTGCAGAGCCCTGGCTGCACTGAACCGAGACCTGTGATTGCCCAGAGCCTGAAGAAAATGGACAACCTGCCCCCTTGATGCTGTTCCCCCATTGCTTCAGGGGCCTAAGTTAGGTCTGTAGGGAGATGCCATCCCACTAGTGTAAGGGTTGCCACTTTGCACCAGATCTGCTCTTGGTCCTCCCCACTCTGAGCACTGCATGAATAATGGCTGATCCCAGTCCCTTGTGAAGGAAGGGATCTTCCTGAAACCCAGATGAGCCTGCTGTGGCTTCACAGTTTCATAGTTGTTAGGGTCTGGAAGAGACCTTACAGATCATCGGGTCCATCCCCGCTGCACTTGGGCAGGCAAGACTGATGACCCCAGCAAGATGGAGCAGATTCAGGTCTGGTTAAAATAGGTGGAAAGACCTGGTCGAGAACAGTGTTTCTCAACCTTTGAAGTAGCAAGTACTCCCTAACTTCTGAACATTTTAATAAGTACCCCAACACTCAATTTTCCAGGGGATTTTATATTTATAGACTAATGTGTGCCATATGTTGGAAGAAGGGCTGTGTATATAAGGCTGTGATATGACAGATGTCTGATCTGGTGTGGGTAGGGTTGCCACCTTTTACACCAGGGGTGCACAACTCAAGTGTGTACCTGGGCCAGAGGTGATGTTGGCCAAAGCTGGGAGGGCTGGACTGATTATTACTGGGGAATTTAAAGCATGGTGCAATGCACAACGCATCAACTTTTTTGCCATAGTTTTGAAAGGAAAAGAGGGCGAGAGAGAGAGTGAGTGTTGGGGTACCCGCGTACCCCCTGCCTGTGTCTCGCATACCCCCAGGGGTATGCATACCACAGGTTGAGAAACTATGGTCTAGAAAGTGATGTAGGGCTCCATGCTGAGCTGGGGACCTCTGGATACCTGCGGATCAAATCTCCTTCACTTTCTCCTGCTGGAGGATGGGGTGGCCTGGTACCATGTAGACGTCAGTGTGCAGCTTGCTGCTGGCTGGAGAGGAGCGCCTTTCCTGTTGGGCATCTCATACTTCCAGTTAGCCGTGTTTTATTTCCAGCCTTCCCTTGCAAAGGGAAACTGAATTCTGCCCCTACTTACTGCCCTTTATTATCCCTTCCTCTTGAAGAGGAAGAGCAGCTGGCAAGAGTGTGGTGGTACAAATATGCATGCGTCAGAGTCCTGTATGGAATGAATATATGCTGGACATTCCCCAACCATGTTAAAACTTCCCGTTGACTTCAGTATGAGCAGAAATAACTAGAGAATTCACCCTCGGGGGGCTTCTGAAGTGCCCTCTTCCACCAGTCTCCCCGTTACTTGATTTTCAATGTGACCTGTTTTGTGAGTGCTGGGGATATACAAAATCAGCAGAGCTCTCCCAGAAGCTGGAGTACGATCGGGGCCAGGGGCTGTGCAGATCGCCAGGTAGAAAGTTGTGCCCTAACACTTCATCCTTTTTGTCTTGCTCAGTTAAAATCCCCTTCTTTGTGGACCTCTCGAGGCCTGAATTATTGCTGAACCACACAGTAAACGTCTACCTCACAACTGAACCCGAGGTCACAATCGGCGTCTGGTGAGTACAGCAGCTTTAACAACGAGATTCGCTCGGATGTTCACGGACGGCGAGGAATAGAGTGCGACATCCCGGGATAAACCCTGGCTCCTACGCTTTCAATCTCAAGCTAAACCTGTAATGGGCCCTTTCAAGCTGTGCGCTGGGGAAAATCCATCTCGGCGTGTTGCGTTGTGCTGAGCAAAGCAAGCTTTTGGCTAATGTGAAAGGTCCTACGCATTTGTGTACGGACTGTGCTTTGTGGCAGTGAACAATAGACACTCGCCCCTATTGCCAGCTGCGCTCGGAGGTGTGGGGCTTGGGCGAGCTATCGTCAGATCAGCCTGTACACACATCTCCACCTGCGGTGATTAATGGCAGGCTGGCTCACTGGCTCACTGCTTGGGCACGTCGGGGAGACCAACCCATACGTGAACAATAGTGAGAATTTGCCCTGAATACCTGTGCATAGGTCAGCTAGTAATGGAGGGTTGCAGACAGCTCAGGTGTTGCCCCGCTGGGCTGGAAGTGCCCTGTTAACTTGTATATCCCGCCTAGCAGCGCCGGATGCAGTGAAAGTCTTCGTTGGCTCCTGTCGCTGTTCATGGTGCAGCTGAAGCTGCCTCCCTGGTTGTTTTTCTGAGAATAATTTGTGCCTGTGGTTTAAAACAGAGAAACAGCTGTTGCATCCAAGTCCAGTGCAAATACAGCAGTCGGATAGGGAGAGGTTTAGGGTGAGATGAGCGCTCTGTGGATGGAGGGATGGCAGGGGTCTTGCGTGACTAGAGGCTGCGATTTTGGCCTGGCTTTGGAGATCACTAGCGGTTGTTCATCTTCCCAACGAGGCAGGAAGCCGTCGCACATCCCCTTGGATCGGCAATGGGAAATCCAGATGCATGCAAGCTGGCTGCTAATGACACTTTCCTGGTCTGATCTTTTAGGCACAGCGTCCCAGCTAGCCGGGGGATCGAAGCCCAAGGGAAAGACCACAGCTGGTATGAAGAAGCTCTCGGAGATGATAATCCGGTGATACTCTATCTCCATGGCAATGGGGCCACCAGGTGACTGCAATTCTGTATTGCTCATCATGCTGGGAGAGCCTGGCTGTCCTCTTCTCTGAGCTGGGCATGTTGCCTGGGACTGTGGCCTTTGGCAGAGCTGGCTGGAGGCCGGGGGCTCTGGTTCGATGCTCCTTGGCTGAGGCGCTGCTTGATTTCTCTCTTTAAATCTTGGAGCCCTTATCTCATGCCAGCGCTGCGGGCTTGTCGCAAAGCTTCTGGAAACCTGGCTCACCGTGCCAGCTCCTTTCTGGCCCCGCTTATCCATTTCCCCACCCCCACACATGCAGTGATGGATGTCCCAGGTGCTGCCCCATGTAGGTCTGAGAAGGAGCCATTCGCCTTCGCTGCTGAAGAGCACGAATGTAGCCTTGAACCGAGCTGCTCGGTTTCCATGGCGACCGCTCCATCCCCTGTGATGCTGAGGCTCCGTCCCTGGGGTCCTCCCGCTCCCCCGCAGGCACGCAGCCCGGCTTGCTCGGCTGCATGGCCCCGCCCCGCCCTGCTTTCCCTGCACGCTCCCTGCCGTGCCTTCACTGTGCTCTGCGCCCTCCCCGCTGCCTCCCCAGGAGCTCAGTCTTGGGAACACTGCTGGGGCCATCTAGGCCTCGCCTGGTACCCAGACAAAGCCTGGTACCCATCTGCTTGGAGCCTCCTTCCTTTTCTAACTTGTGCCCTGATAGCATCCTAGTACTGGGGGAGACGTGTGCACCTTTTCCCATGGATGCATGAGTCCAGGGCCGAAGCCTGCCTGCCTGTGCACTGATGCACCCCATGGGATCTGCCTTGCGTTCTTCTGGCCTTTTGGGAGAGGGGCTGAAATCTCCGAGCCACATTTCTTTTAAGCTTTGTCCCTGCTTGGCTGTCTCGGTAGGTGACCCTGTGCTTATCAGATCCCCCTCCCTGCTACAAGGGAGACGTGTTCAAGACCCACTGAACAGCTGGGGTTGTCCTTTTCTTGGCGTTTTGGCTGCTGCAGGCTCTGCCCGCGGGCCTGTGAGCGCTGTGTTATGTGAAACGCTGGGTGCTGTCGCTGGCTCGCAAGGTCGTGATGATCGATGTGCCTGGCAGAGGCCGGGCTGCCAAGCACGTTCCCTGAAGCTCCTGGATGCCTCCCCTCCAGCTTGGTATTAATGATCCCTGTAGATGCAAAGGCTTAGCCTGCCCCTGGGCACAACTCTAGCCCTCCCTTCAGGCTGTGTGCACCAGGCTATTCCTCTATTAACCTGGCTGCTAAGTACTTAGACCAGAGGTTTCTCGTTCACCTCCAAGCATGGAAACAAGTGCTTGGAGCAGCAGGGGGTCTTTCCCAGAGCTGCTCCTAAGCAGCACTTGGGGCCCAGGGGCAAATGCATCCCTTTTTAGAGGTACAAGCCCCTGAACTACCCTTGTGCTGATGCAGTAGGACATGTTGTTGTAAGCAACTGGCCTACACCAGGCAGACTTCCCTATGAAAATGGCTAGCTGCAAGCTGCCGTGATATAAAAGGATCCCCTAGCAAAGGCTCCACGCTGCACAGACTAATCTGAGCCACCCCGCTTGTTTTGTTGTACTACATTTCTAGCTTCTTGCTTTCCTTTGAGGGGTCTTCATGTCTTGGCCCTGCTCCCCACCTATGATCTGCGTGTGCTTGGTCATGAGAACATACGGGGTCGAACCAATGGTCATAAGAACATACGTGCCATATGGGGTCAAACCAATGGTCCGTGTAGCTGTGTCCTGCCTTTGGCAGCAACATGGGTGGAATCTGCAAAACAGGAACCCTTCCTAAAATACGTCTCTTCTCCACCCCCCGCAGGGCTGCAAATCACAGAGTTAACCTGATAAAGGTAGGTCGTGCTGCTGCGAGTGGATGGCCCGTAGGGGCTGTCGTGGGGTGGGCTTGCTCAGCTGGGATCTGCCCTGGAGAATCCTGAGCACAGCTCCTCTGTACGATGTGGCCAGGAGATGGGTAGAGCCAAATCTATCTTCAAGCGGGCCCATGCGCCAGGCTGGATGATGGGGGAGAAAGGATCTGTCTGTCGGACTCTGGCGTGGGGTTCGAAACCGGTGTCCTGAACGCGCTGGCCTCTATGGTGTCACTAGTAACATTATCTTCCCTGACAGGTCATGAGTGCCATTGGCTTCCACGTCTTGGCTGTTGACTACAGAGGTAAACTTGAACCTATGCCCGTTTCTTTCCTGGGCACGTGTGTTCAGGGGGTTGGGAGGAGGAGTATTGATATGTCCTAGTCACCCTCCTGTCTGCTGCACCGCAGGGTATGGAGACTCGAGCGGCTCCCCAAGCGAGGGGGGCTTCACCACGGACATCCTGTACCTCTACGACTGGGTAAAGGCCCGGAGCGGGAAGAGCAGGGTCTTTCTCTGGGGACACTCCTTGGGGACCGGGTGAGTGTGCTGTTCAGCTATGTCAGAAATGCATCCAAGGATGTGGAGGGCTTCATTACCAAAGAGCTCATTGGGTTGTGCTTTAGTGCCCTTCTTGTGTGTAGCTCTGTCTCCCATAACAAATCCACGTAGGTGAGGTATGACCTGATAGGCCTCTGCTGAAACCTCTTTGTCAGGAAAGGAAATAGGGTAAACCAAGGGGGACTGGGTACCAGGACAGTGTTGGAAGCAGAGTACGTCAGAGACTTCCTTTGACAATCCTTCCCTCCCCAAAGTTGACCACCTGGTTGTAAATAGTGAAGGGGACTGGTCATCATGATGGCAGCTTGGCAAGCTTGCATAGCTGGGCAAGGTCAAGGGCTTGCTACTTCCGACTGACCACATGTGAGGGCGCTGGTCTTGGAACAAGAACGCCCCATGGAGGCTTTGCCCTGGGGGCTTGGAGAAGCCTGGGGGTCTGCTCCACATGGTCAGCTAATTGGCACATTGGGTGTTTGGTTTCTTCTCTCCTCCCCATGCCTTGCTGTTACCAACGGTGTCAAGGGTATTTCCATTCCTGCAGAATAGCAACCAACGTGGCGAGGAAGCTGCTTGAAGACCGAGGTAACTTTCACGAGTGTCGGCATGGGCTGGATGCTTGATGCTTCCAGCCCTCGGGGAAGAGCTCATTACAGCCCCTCCTTGAGACTGGGTTGTTGGTGGTTTGGCCTTGGCTGAAGCTAGTTGGGTCTGAGGACTGCTTTAAATAAAGTTATGCTGGCTGGGGTGGGCTCTGAAGGGCTGTCCGTCCAACGGGGATGGGTGGGAAGTGCTGTGTTGGCATGGGTGGTTTGGAGCAGTGGGGCCTCTCTTCCTTCGCTACGGGGGCAGACCAAGACATGAGTGCCTTGTACACCCAAGCATTCAGCCACCTGGCACGTCCGGCTTGATTGGGGTCAACCAAAATCAATGGATATTTCATTGTCCACTTCATTGTCTTTGGAACTGGTCTTCTGGGGTTAAGCATGAGCCATAGGCTCCAAATACTGACCAGATGAGGCTTCCGATCTTCCTTATCTGGTGAAGGTGAAGGCAGTGCACAGGAGTGTGTAACTCACTCCTTGTAAGCGTGACTTGCTACACAGCGATATTTGTGGGGAATGAGGAGGGAGGACTGGAGGGAGATTTTGGGTGGGGGGATGACAAGGGAGCCAGCAAACCTGCTAAGAAAAGGTTGGGACCACTCCATAACACGTTTTGCTGTGGCGTCTTCTTTGATTCATTTGTCTCCAAGGAACCCAGGTGGACGGACTCATTCTGGAATCTCCCTACACCAACATCCGGGATGCAGCTGCTAATATCCCTGTTACAAAAGTAAGACGCCAGCCAGGCTCGTGCTCTGCTTGCAGTTGTGCTTGAATGCGTGTTGGTGTATGTGCTAGCAAGGCTCTCTCGTCCCTTGGCTAATCTGCCCTTGCCCACTCGGGTGTGTTGGAAAGGAAGTGGTATTAGGCCCTGGCCTTATCAGAGGTAGGATCGGCACTCAGTAAAACATATGATAAGGAAGGCACTACATCTTGCTGTGACGGTTGTCCCTTCTTGGAGTCAAGGGTCCTCTTATTCCTGCATGCAGGCTGTGCTGTTTCCAGGCTATCTCAGGCAGGTGCCCATCCAGCCTCTGCTTGCAAACCACAGGGAAGGAGATCCCTTGGCTTCCCTGGGCAGCTCGTGCCACGGTCCTACTGCTTGCAGAACTAGGAGACGTACAAAAAAACTAGAACCCTTGGTTCCAAAATGATACCTTTTATTAGACCAACTGGAAAATGGCAAGAAAAGTTTTTCCCCCACCCCGCTTTTTAAGCGTGGGTGCCCATGACTGGCCTCTCGTTGCGAGGCTGTGGTAGGCTGGAGCTCAGCAGCACTCGCCCCAGGATTTGCTGCACCCGGGCTGGCTCCTACGCTTGATGTCCTGACCTGAGCTAAGGACACCAGAGAACTGCTTTCATTGCTACCTGCTGGGGAGAGGAGCCTTGCATAAAGATCCAGCTCTTCCTTGTGCCTCCCAAAACCTCCAGCTATTTAATAAGCCTCTTATTAAATGGCTATTTAATAATACTCCCCTGGCTGCCTTATTGCATGCACACACACAATGCTCTAATGCTACAAAAGGTGTTCAGCAAGGCAAATATAGGCTCCTCTCCAAGGCTAGAAGGGCCTGGGGTCTCAGGCAGATGTGGGGGTAGGAAGCTGCCAGGCAGCTCTGAAGAGTGCCTGAAATCCCAGCCGGGGAAGTGGGAGATAGTCTGTTCTCTCCAGCTGACCGGGTGGCTACTGGCCCCTTCCAGCTTTGCCTGACTGATGTGACTCTGCTCCCAGAGGGCACTGGCAGCGGGTACCGGCTGACCAGGGGCACAGCAGAGAGCCTGCAGCTTGTTCCTTGGTCTTTTAACAGATCTACCGCCAGTTTCCCGGCTTTGATTACCTTGTCTTGGACACCCTGGCGCTGGCTGACCTGTTTTTCCAGAGTGATGAGAAGTGAGTAACACTCTGGGCCGATGGTTTGAAATGCAAAGGCTTTCCCTTGCCGGGGCTGCTGCTTGCTGGCATCCGAGTCCTGTTCCCTGCCCTGCATTACAAGGGGACGGGTCTATGTGGAGTGGCAATTTCTGTGCCATCAGATGCAGGCTTTTCCACGTGCTATAAATACCAGCTAACTGCTAATGACTGAGAGACTCAGGGCCTTTTGCACACAACAAAAGCCCTGATGCAGATTTGAGAGGTTCGTGCAGGTTCATGGTCCGGCCATCCTCCAAGGACACCGGTTGCATTGTGGTGGTTGAAAAGCGGTGAGCTCCTAGGTCATTACCGCTCGAATCTGGGAGCCTGGAGCGCGCGGCCCAAAGCTGTAGCTTCGGAAAGCTGCTTTTTGGCACTTCAGCTCTGAAATCTAAAGGCGCATGCAAACAGTGATCGCTTGAATGGAAATATCTCCGGTGCAACTTAAAATGGTTGGAGATGTTTCCTCTTGTCTGATAATTGTGGATGGCAGGGAGGGAATTTGAATAGGGGATAGCTCCGGTTTGATGCTGTCTTTGTAGAGCATCCACTGCTGCCACCATTGGAGAGAGGATATTAGGTTAGATGAACTAAACCCATGTGGCACTTATGTTTCCTTGGGTGTCATGCCACTCGTCTGACACCTGCTGCTTTGTCAGCCGCTGCTGGGCACTGCTGAGCTCTAGCTGACGGCCAGTCCTCTTTGGAAGGCAGATTCACAGAAACAGTCCCTGAACATGCCCCAGTCTGCGAGCACAAATAAAGGGGCAAATGGTGCTAAATGAGCAGGGGCTTGCTGCAGAACAGCTGGCCTGTAGTGATGGCTCGTGCGCCTGTGATCACCCGCACGGGAAATGGAAAACTGACTTGGAGCAGCTGAGCTCTTCCCTCCAGAGATGAAATGCCCTGACTTAACTCGCTGCCCACAGGTGGGTGAATGCCAGGTGCACAGTACCTGAACTGGGTTTACTGGACAGCTGGCTGGTGCTGTCCCTTGCTGCCTCATAGCTCAGCTCTTGGCTGTCTCTGCCTGGGAGACCTTGATCTGGGTCCAGGCTGCTCCGAGTCTTAATGCAGCATGGTCCTGGACTCACCTGCCTGGTCAGCTGTGCTCTGGCGGGGGCACGGTGCAGCAATTGTGGGTGAGAAGAAAGCCTCCTGCCTCTTCCAGATCAAATGCTGATGTTGAGCTGGAGTGAGAAAAGCTGGAATCGATGCTCTCTGTGGGTCACTGGACTATTTTTGTCCCCTCAGTGTGAAAGTGCTGACCAGTCCCATCTTGATCTTGCACGCAGAGGATGATCCAATCATTCCCTCCCACCTGGGTCGAAAGGTAACTCTCTTTTTGCCCCTTGAGCCCCTCTACACTGTCGTTTTGCAGGGGAAAAAGTGAAAAGTGCACTCGGGCGTTATCGGTTGTAGACTAAAACTGCAGGGTGGAGTGGGTCCTGTGGCCAGCTCGCTGCTGTACTGAATATGTATATCGAATTTCCCCATAACGGCTAATTAGAAAGGCTGCATTTGAACCTTCCTAATGCTACAGATTAGTGCCGCCCTTCAGAGCCTGAATGTGTTGCCTACCCGTAGCATCCTGGGAACTGGCTCCCCAGCTGCTGTGCTATAACACAGTCTGCTAGCAATGTCCCTGCACCCTTTCCTAGTCCATGGGAGTATCCCGAGTCCAGCAGTGGCAGGAGTGGCTGCTCTGGAGCAAGAGCCCTGAACAGGGTGTACCTAGAGCAATTCCCTACCCCATCATACCCTCCATAGCATTTGTTATGTTGATTTAAAGGAGCTGTGCCCATACTGGTGAGCTGGCCTGGCGTTCCTTAGATGGGCAGACACGCTCAATGCAGTACTTGGCACACAAGTTCTGGCTGGCACCAGCGGTATCTCTGGCTGGGCTGGACAGGCCGAGTGTTAACAACTTGATTAAAGCATTTAGGACTTATGGTAGAGGTGATATCTTGTATTAGACCAACTAGATTTTTGCAAGCCTAGTTGGTCTAATACAAGATATCACCTCTAGCACGAGTCCCGAATGCTTTTTCCTCTCGACCAACATGGCTACAACTTGGACACCAAGAACTTGGTTACGCAGGCTTGAGTCCAAACTGGCCCGGAGGTCGGCGTCTACCTGGGTGCCTGGCTTGCCCCCACTCAATGCTGAGAAACCGTCTTTCAGTGGCGGGGCCCTAAGCAAAATGCTCGTGAAAGCTCCTAAGCCCCGTTGCATCGCCGATGCGACTTGTGATATCTGTGCCGCAGAATATGGCTCCTGTTCTTAATGGACCGTGGTGCATGGCTGGGCACAGCTCTTCAGAAACTCACTGAAAATCAGCTGTAGGGACTGCTGAGCCTAGCATAACGACTGCGTTCAAAGAGCCCGGGTGCTGAGTTTCCACTGTCCCTGGCTGTCAGCGGCAGCTCACTCACAGGATTTCCTGTGATAATTGTTCCTCTGGGTGTTGCAATCGCCCAACTGGAGACCGAATACAGGCAGGCCCAGCAGTAGCAGCTCTCGGGTAAGCCTTTATTCAGGCTTCACTCCCACCTTTTTAGCAGGCAGGGAGCGATTCCATCTGGCAAGACCCTTTCGTCTTGCTGGAAGAAGCTGGCTGTGCTGGGTCTCCTGTGTTTGACATGCAGCACTGGTGCTGGAAGACACTGCGCAGGTGACATGGGCTCCCTACTTCAGTTCCCTGCCTGTAAAACGGGCATCCTAGCTTGTCCTGAGGTCCCAGGGGGAATCTGTAGCCACCTTTGGCCATCAGTGCAAGGGCCTGGGGATGAATGAAGCACTTCAAATGCAAAAGCCTCATTTACTGTAGCACTCAGTGAACTGCTAGAGGCCCCTCTCTCTTCACAGCTCTTTGAGATCGCCATCAGCGCCTACCAGGACAAGAACAAGGTTAGGTTTGTGGCCTTTCCTGACAAGCTGGGCTTGGCGCATGACTACATTTCTTTCCATCCAGACCTTCCCACTGTTGTGAAGTAAGTAAGGCCAGGTGCCGATGCTCCGGGTATCTTCTGTCTTCCCTCGTTTGGCTGCTGAGACTAGGAAGTAGACCAGGGCGGGCAATTATTTTGCGGGGAGAGCCACTTACTGAGTTTTGGCAAGCCATTGAGGGCTGCATGACAGGCAGCCAGGGGCAGATAAATATTAATTTTCTAAATTTTTTTAGGGCCCTTGCAGGCCGGATAGAATGGCCTGGTGGGCCGCATCCAGTCCCTGGGGTGCATTTTGCCCGCCCCTGAAGTAGACCAATGGCTTGAAATTGCAGCAAAGTAGGTTTAAGTTGGATACCAGGGAAAACTTCTTCACTGCTACAACAGCGGGCAGTGGGGGTGCACAGGCACTGGTCAGGGATGGTCTAGGCATAGTGATGCTTTATTCTACTAATGGGGGGCTCCTGGTCTTGGTTTGCCCCACCCTGCCTTTTAGCTACATGCGTTGAGGGGGAAGTGGGAAATGGGGTTTAAGCCTCTCTTGGAGGCATTGGGTGCTGGCTGGAGCTAAGGCTGGGGATTATGACTAGGCTGTGCCAATGCTCCTGCTGGGACTTAAAGCCAGAGATTCCTGGCTGGAGGGTCTTGCCCTCCACTCAAGGTCAGACCAATGCTGCATTTGGGGTCAGGAAGGAATTTTCCATCATGGTCTGATTGGTATGGAGTCGGGCGCTAAGCCTCTACTTGAGATCTCTTGAGCGTATATTAACAACCTTTTATAGAAGCAGATTGGCTGCTGTGGTTCCCTGTTTTAAGTGTGACAGATTTGGCTGTTAGGTCTGTATTGTGTTGGGGTTAAGAGTTTAGATAACGGATGGTGTGGATGGATAAGGATGATCCTGCCTCAGGCAGGGGGTTGGACTGGAGGACCTCCGAAGGTCCCTTCCAGCCTGACTTCTCTGAACACACTCCTGTGTGACACCAGCCACAGCTCCTGTATGTCCTAAGTCACTAATCTGAGTCCAGGCTGCCTCTCTCACTTGTGGGAACCAATATGTACGGAGCGACTGCAGCTTATACCGAGCTGGTGTAGTCTGCAGCTCGTTAGAAACAGAGAAGACAACCTCGGTCAGGTTACTTTACCTTCCCAGAGCACAAGGCAGGTACAGCACAAATCCACTGCCTAGTCCAGTAACTCTGCCTGGTTTATTCTGTCATTGTTCTGTTGCAGAGACTTCCTGAAGAACATTACATAGCAGCAGCTGGCATTACTTACATGTGCAGCAGGAGCGTGTTCGAGCAAGTTTACACTGAGGATTTATATTTAATAAACAACTGAAGTGTTTTAGCTGAATTTGGGTATTTCGCCTTCCCACACCCACCCCTGGGTCCCTGCAGTGCAATTGCAGCAGCACAGCTGAGCCCCTAAAGAAGTGCTCTTTTGACATTTTGCACATTCTACACTTTATTGCTTTATAGCGATGCATCTCAAGCTTGTTTTATTGCTTCCAAGACAGAGGCAATTAGTGAAGGGCAGGGAAGAAGAAAGGTCTCACAGGGACAGTTACATAGCTTTTGCAGGACAGGCCACCCAAGCAGACTTTTTTAGAGCCTCCTATCTACTGTCATGTTAGGCTTCATGTAGCACCTTGTCGTGCTCGGATAGAAGCTAGAGTTCTTTACCATGCCAAATGTTACAGCTGCCTGCTTATTTGCTTCCAGCCTTAGGGCTGGCCAGGAGACTAAGTAAGGAGTGATGGTGAATGGGACACACTGCTCCAGCAGCGGCCTTAAGCTGCTCCCTGGCTCTGACAAGGAAGTGCTGTTTCCCAGCCAGCTGAAGGAGAGGTGCAGGACCACATGCTACAGCATGAAGTGCCCTTGGTTGTTAACACCACGTTTTGGCTACAGCCTGGTTAAACAGCAGAGCTACCCCGAGTCCCTTGGATACTTTGATTGGCACTTGTATTCCAGCACCTACTGCAAGCGGCAGCTTTCGGGTCTCTGCATAACGCTCTACACAAATTCTCCTCCTGGGAAAAGCCAACAGTAAGCCATTTGCTAAATAGCTACAGGAACTTCTTACAGTGTTTACAATGCATTCCTG
>NW_005842059.1:1551986-1552506 GCF_000455745.1 Alligator sinensis
CTCTTGCCTACAGCTTCCGCTTTTCAGCCTTGGAGCTGGCTGTCGTGTCATTGGAGGTCTTGTCTTCACCCACATCCCTCGGTACGTTGGGTGGAGGGATCTTCAGATCAGAAGGCTCCACGTTCCAGATGTCCCTGGCGTATTCCTTGATGGTCCTGTCACTGGAGAACTTCCCCGAGGATGCGATGTTCCTGATGACCATTTTAGTCCACTCCTTGGAGTTCTGGAGGGGGAACACACGTGCAGAGGTTAGGGCTGGCAAAGTCCCACTGAGGGCTACGCCCCACACTAATGAACCCCTTTGGGGGGAAAAAAACAGGGAGGCTAAGAGCTGTGAGTGAGGCCCTGCTGTGAATTTAAGGCAGCAGATTCTTGTGCAGCCTGAAAGTTCATTTTCATATTTGAGATTGTTTTGCAGAGGGGTCACGAGTTGGGACCCCCTCTGGTCAACAGGCAGGGAAGGACTGCTCCTGCGAGCAGTTTGCAAGGCAGATGTGTCAATGGCAACAGCCCCAGCTCT
>NW_005842059.1:1552516-1585799 GCF_000455745.1 Alligator sinensis
TTTCCCTGACTTATGCCCCATTTTCCCCCCTCCAGCTGGTGCTCTCTCTCTGAGAAGAGTTGTGCAACCGAGACACCGAATCCTCTAATCCAGCTGCAGCCAACACAAATCCATGCAATGGACAATCTCTCTTCCAACCACGGCTAGGAGAGGTTGCTCACACACATTTAACAGCCTTCAGCTCCCTGAAGAGAGGTACCAGAGGATGGAGCTGGACTGTCATTACTGGTGGCAGATGACAGGACAAGGAGCAATGGGCTCAAGTTGCAGCAAGGGAAGTTGAGATTAGATACAAGGAAAAACTCTCTCAGCAGGAGGGTAGTAAAGCACTGGAAAAGGCTACCCAGAGGTTGTGGAGTCTCCATCCTTGGAGGTTTTTAAGACCCAGCTAGATGCAGCCTGGGCTGGGATGATCTAGTTGGAGCAGGGTTAGAGTTGGAGTTGGACTAGATGGCCTCCTAAGGTCCCTTCCAGCCCTCATTTTCTACGATTTAAATGTCCAGTGCAAACTGCAGTCCTGTGCCAGTCCCTGAAAACGCTTTAGTACAGCTGCATTTTTGCCTTGAGCCTCACTAGAAGCCACGCAGACACCAGCCTCACCCCACACCTTGCACGACTGGTAGTTCAGGGGAGTGCCAAGCAGAGTCAGACCAGTGGTCCATCTAACCCAGTATCCCGAGTCCAGCAGTGGCAGGGGTGGCTGCTCTAGAGTGAGCGCCCTGAACAGGGAGTACCTAGAGCGATCCCCTCCCCCGTCATACCCTCCATAGCATTTGTCATGTTGATTTAAAGGTGCCCAGCAGTTTCTATGCACATCCGCTGCAGCTCTGCCCCAGCCGCCCCCAGGGCGCTCTCTTTTTCATCCCTTACCATATACAGCTCGCTGACTTTGTCCTGGCATTTGACATACGCCTCGTAGTCTGCAAAGACTTTAAACCTGTTCCAGGGAAGGTAAAAAAAAAAAGAGTGAGTAAGTCCTGTTGCTCTTCCAGGCATTTTAAATCCTGCAGCAACATGTGCAGAGAACAGCTGTGCAACGCTGGCTTGTACTAACCCCTTCACAGCTGTCAGAAGGATTTCCACCATGCAGTCTCTGACACAAAGGTTTTCCCCAAACACCTGTTAGAGACCTTCAACTCCCCTTCGTGAAGAATGAGCAGAACCATCCTATCCCATTGCTGCTGGTCAGGGGAAGGAGATGGCCCCTCCAAAACATACACCGAAGGTGACTGCAGTGTCCTGGGAACAGCATTTAGTATCCATGTACTCCTGTAGACACCACAACCTCAACCCACCACTCAGAGAAAGCCAGCCTGTGCCTAAGAGGCTTCACAGCATTATTTTATAGCACCTGAACTGCAAACTGCCCAGCCCTGCCTGGGGTGGTTTCTGTTCACAGGAATTTGCAGACTCCCCAGACCAACCCCACTTACATCCCACGTAGTTTGCAGGAGAGTTTTGCAATGATGTTACATAGGGGGAATTTGTAACCCTGCCAGTTCAGGGCACTGGGGCAGGCCAGGCACAAGGCAGGACTGGGGCCTTGGGCTTCTGGCTCAAGCCAAGTCCCTCTTCCAAGATTGCACTGTTGGGAAGATCTACGATAATAGTCCTCTCCCCTACAATTAATTCCCAGGTGTGCCTGCCTTCACATAAAGCAGTTTCTGCAGCCAACCTGGCCGGCTCACCCCACCACTCTGGCTGGCTCTGCAGAGATGCAATTCTTAGAAATAATGGGGAAAAAAAGGGAGAGCCAGTTTTCTCTCTGGATTTTCCAGGCTGTTGACAACTAGGAACCCCAGCTAGAAGCAGCACACTCCAGCAAGAGGTCTTGGCTAGATCCAAAATAACTGAAGACAAAAAAAAAAAGCAGAGTATTTAGTGCTAGCTTGTCTGTAAAGATTACACGGAGGGAACAGACAGACCCAGGCCAACTCTCACGCTGAAAGGGAAATGGATGTGGATCCCGATGGCTCCTGTAGCAGGCTGCCAATGCAGGGGGTATGCAGGCATTTTTACCTCTGCACACAATTAGGAAATTCTGGCCTCTTGTTTATCAGCTTCACCGTAGCCACAAGGCCACCATCCTACAAGTCCAAACGTTTCAGAAGACAGCAGCCCCGTCTCATTTCTAGAAGCAGGGAAGCGAGCAGGCAAGTGACATCCTGGCTCCTTTTCACTCAGAGGCAGGGCAGGCTCTGCTCCTCAAAAAAAAAAGCAGAGCTTGTCTGTAAAGATTACATGGAGGGAACAGACAGACCCAGGCGAACTCTCACGCTGAAAGGGAAATGGATGCGGATCCCGATGGCTCCTGTAGCAGGCTGCCAATGCAGGGGGTATGCAGGCATTTTTACCTCTGCACACAATTAGGAAATTCTGGCCTCTTGTTTATCAGCTTCACCGTAGCCACAAGGCCACCATCCTACAAGTCCAAACGTTTCAGAAGACAGCAGCCCCGTCTCATTTCTAGAAGCAGGGAAGCGAGCAGGCAAGTGACATCCTGGCTCCTTTTCACTCAGAGGCAGGGCAGGCTCTGCTCCGAGCTGCCTGGAGACTTCCCAGCGGCCCTTACACATTTACAGCTACCCCCTGACAAAGGCAAGTGCCCATGTGCATCTAAAGTTGGGCACTCCCAGCACAAACATCAATACAAGCTGCTTCAATCCAAGGTATGCAAATACCAATTAAAAAAATATCAATTTAACCCGTTGCAATTACAATGGTTAAATGATTCATCAGTATGGCAACCCCTGCCCTGCTGCCTCCTGGTTCCTGCTAGGGCACTGCACAGCTTCCCTTCCCCACCTTCCCTGCCAGACCGTCCCCGACCCTGCGCTAAACGATAACTGGTAAGCTATAACCATCCTGCCCTGCTGCCTCCCGGTTCCTGCTGGGGCACTGCACAGCTTCCCTTCCACACCTTCCCTGCCAGACCGTCCCCGACCCTGCGCTAAACGATAACTGGTAAGCTATAACCAGTTATCACTGGGCTTATTGGTTAAACACCTCCACTCCAGTCAGGAAAGTTCGTGCGTCTCTTTGGCTGGGTGACAGTGTAAAGGGGCCATGGTGGAAGGGAGCCCAGAGAGGATGGAGTCCGCGCTCATGTCTCCTCACCGGTCATGGTGGAACAGCATATTGACAACATCCTTGAACAGGTCTGGCTGCTTCGGAGAGAAGAAGCCCCCCTTGATCTGGTCGATGACCTGCTTCAATTCGGGAAGCTTGTCGTAATAATCCTGAGCATTGTACCTGCAATGCAGAGAGGAGCCCAGTCATTGAGAGAAGCCTAACATGCACTGATGAAACCTAAAGCTAAGGGCACCCCATTGCTGGGGTGAACACGGATGTGAGCTCTTTCCACCCACAGCACGCCTGGAAGTCACCCCTTCTCAAAGGCTGTGCTCGGAGCCAGGGTTAGCTCAGGCCCCGGCTGCAGTACAGCACCACTATCGGGGGGAGCCATGCCAAGGCTGTGTAGAGAGCAGTTCTCATCTAGGGACAGCCCAGGGGGCTCTGGTTCCCTCTTTCTCCCTCTCATGCAGTGCTGGCCGGTTGCCTCACCCCTTCTTGTCCAACTCTGCCACGTCCTCCACCCTCATGCCGAAGATGAACAGGTTTTCTTCCCCGGCCTCCTCCGCCATCTCCACATTCGCCCCATCCATGGTGCCAATGGTGAGCGCGCCGTTGAGCATGAACTTCATGTTCCCTGTGCCCGACGCTTCTGTCCCGGCGGTGGAAATCTGCTCGGACAAGTCGGTGGCTGGAATCACTGCCGAAGAAACGAACCGAAAAGGTTATGGGGTTGCCAGCTCGATTCTGAACTCCACCGCAAGCTGGAGCCCGGCGGGGGACCCATCCTACCTGGCTGAGCTGGAGAACATCATTTTGTAGCACCCAAACTGCAAGCTGCCCAGCACTGCCTGGGGTGGTTTCCATTCACAGGGATTTGCAGACTCCCCAAACCAACCCCGCTTATGTCCCCTGTAGGTTGCAGGAGAGTTGATGCAATGATGTTGCATAGGGGAAACTTGTAACCCTGCCAATTCAGGGCACTGGGGGCAGGCCAGGCTCAAGGCAGGACTGGGGCTTTGGGCTTCTGGCTCAAGCCAAGTCCCTCTTCCAAGATTGCACTGTTGGGAAGATCTACGATAACGGTCCTCTTCCCTACAATTCCCAGGTGTGCCTGACTTCAGACAAAGCAGTTTCTGCAGCCGGCCTGGCTGGTTCCCCCCACCACTCTGGCTGGCTCTGCAGAGATGCAATTCTTAGAAATAATGGGGGGAAAAAAAAAAAGGGAGATCCAGTTTTCTCTCTGGATTTCCCAGGCTGTTGGCACAGCTAGGAACCCCAGTTAAAAGCAGCATGCTCCAGAAAGAGGAACAGACAGACCCAGGCCAGCTCTCATGCTAAAAGGGAAATGGATGCAAATCCCACAGGGATCTCGCTGGCTCCTTGTAGGCTGTCAATGCAGAGAGCATGCAGGCTCTGGCCTCTGCACACAATTAGGAAATTCTGGCCTCTTGTTTATCAGCTTTACCTTAGCCACAATGCCACTATCCTACAAGCCACAAGGCACAGGCAGCCCAGGGAAGCAGCACAGGGATGAACCCTCTCTCTTGCTCCTGCCCAGTACCTTTCTCTGCCAGCGATACCCGGTAGTTCTCCAGGTAGATGACCTTCAGCTTGCTCCCCACCACGGGGTCATTGTTCACCACATGGGCCACAGACGTGATGAGCTTGATGATTGTTTTAGCCATGTGATACCCTGGAGCCGCCTAGAATGCAAGGCACAGACCAAAATCTACTGAGAAGGGCCAGAGCGGGTGGCCACGTCCTCTGCCAAGGACGGCCACCTTGCTCGCACAAAGCTGAGAACAGCCTGTTACTGCTGCGACAGCCCGGTCCACATTGGTTTCATCTGCCCATTATGCCCAGCCTTTTAAACGGCAAGATCCAAGGCAGGGACTGTCATTTACAGCAGCCTGGCACAGGGCAAGGCAAGCTCTGCCAAGGCCTTCAGATATCACCGCAGCGGCTCTTTAAGAGCAGCTAACATGAGAAACATCGGTCCCCCATGCCCCATGGATATCTAATCATGACTGAACTGCCGTGAACTCACTTTGCCTCCGATGATGACTGTTCTGGGCATAAACAGCTTCGTTGGGTCCCTCCTTATGCCTGAAAGAGAAGGAAGACTAAGTCAGGGATAGGCAACCTTTTCCCCGGCTTTGTCCCTCGTTGGGTCAGAGGTGGGTGGGTGGGCACTAGGATCCCCACCGCTGGCACTTAACCCATCCCTGGGGATAAGTGCCTGCAGAAGGGCCCCCCTGCCTCTGAAGCCCCCGTCCGCAGGCCAGATCCAAAGGTTCTGCAGGCTGGATCCGTCCCCTGGGCCGTAGGGAGGGCAGATCCAGGATTTGGCAAAGGTGGGTGCAGTTGCAAGTGTGGCTGCACTCCCTACTCCCACCCTTCTCCCTCTGCTTCCCCCCGCACTGGGGCAGGCAAGCCCTTGGCTGCTGCTCCTGCCACCCCATCTACATCCCAAGGTTGACAAGCACCCCCCACCTGCCCTCAGAGCCATGTCCCCTCCCCATCCCTTCTCTCCCTTCTCCTGCTTGCTGCTGCCAGGTGCTGACCTGGGAGTGAAACAGGCTCCTGCCCACTCCAGCTGGCCTGTGCTCACCAGGCACTGTGGTAGCAGTGGCCGGGGGCACATTCCCTCTCCCTGTGATGGCTCCTGGGCTGGCAAGAAACACCCAGGGGGAACAGGTGGTTGGGGGGGAAGCATGCCTGCCTGCTGCCACAATCCAGGGCAATCCAGCTGCCACACCCCAATGCAGCCCAGCAGGAGTGAGCAAGAGCCCCCTTGGCATCATCCCCCAAGTGGCAGGCCGGGGAGGAGGTGTGCCTTTGAGCATGGAGGGGTAGGGAGGTGGGGAAATGCTAATTTCTCGGAGACTTAAATCCCTGGCTGCTGCTACTGCAGCCTGGCCAGAGGCAGGGGGTGCAGGTGATCTGCCCAGGCCGTAGGTTGCCGACCTCAGCTCCAAGTTACCCAGCATGCTAGTGTCAGGGCCATTAGCACGTCCTCTGGCCAGCCCGGTGCTTGCCAAAGCCATGTGGCGCATGACTCACGGTTGTACATGGTGATGATGTGCAAGCAGTTCATCAGCTGCCGCTTGTACTCGTGGATCCTCTTCACATGCACGTCGAACATGGAGGACGGGTTGATCTTGACCTTGTACTCCTCCTCCAGGAACTGGGCGAACTTCACTTTGTTCTCCTGGAGGAGGAGTGAGAGGCATTAGCGCTGCGGACCAGGAGGACTCACCTAAGGCAGGGGCGGGTGGGTGCTAGGCCCCAGCAGCACAGCTCCCTGCCTGTCCCTGAAGCCTCAAGTATCATTCATGAACCATGTAATGGGCTTTCTAGAGTGCATTGAGCTGCCATGTGAACTGCAAGGGCCACTCTGCTGTGTTGGAGGTGGAGACACACGCACACAATTTTTTTTGGAAAAAAGAATCACAGACAATGAGGGTGGGAAGGGATCTCAGGACGTCGCATCTAGTCCAACCCCCTGCTCAAAGCAGGACCAGCCCCAACTACATCATCCCAGCCAAGGCTTTGTTTAGTCAGATCTTCAAAACCTCCAAGTATTGGATTGCACCACCTCTCTGGGTAGCCTCTTTCAGTGCTTCACCACCCTCCTAGCAAATGATGCCCCTTTATCAATCCATGGTGCATCCACACCTTGAATATGGCCCCTGGTTCTGGTCCCCACTCCTGAAAAAGGATATAGAAGAGCTAGAAAAGGTCCAAGGATGGGCAACAAGGATGATTAGTGGTATGGAGGGGCTTCCATGTGAGAAGGGACTAAAGAGGCCAGGCCTGTTTGGTTTAGAAAAAGAGATGCTGGAGGAGGGGTACGTGATAAGAGTTTACAAAATACTAAATGGTGAAGATAGTCAGTAGGAAATTATTACGTACTCTCTCAATACAAGAACTAGGGGTCACAAAATGAAATGAGCAGGTAGTCAGTCCAAAACGAACAAAAGGATGTTCGCTTTCATACGATGTCATTAAAATGCAGAAGTCGCTACCACCAGATGTGAAAGCCAACGGCTTAGTTAGATTTAAAAAGGGATTGGACCCATTCTTGAAGGAAAAGGGCATCAGTAGCTATTGAGTGCAGGAGTGAGGGAAACAGCCTCTGAATCAGAGCTTCCTAGATCTGCAATACTGGAGGCTGCAAGGGAGAGGAACAGGGGGAAAAACCCTGGCCAGACCCAGTTTGCTCTCCCTGTCAGCATCCGCTCTGCCCCTGTGCAACACAGGAGACTGGGCAAGGTGGACCTGTGGTCTATAGCCTATGGTCAAATGGCAGTTCTTATGCTCTTATGCCTGCAGCCAGCTGAGCCCACAGCATCCCTGAGAGATGGGGCCGCCTCACCTGTTTCACTTTGGACACCTCCCGAATGAAGATGTCGTCATTCACGAATTTGTGCAGCTTGGTCAGCTGGCTCAGGTCCTTCACGTAGTCCTCCCCTATTTTCTGTTATGGGAAAAAAAGATATAAATATATCACATTCATCCCTGCACTTAGCAAAAGGGCCTTTCACGCCTGCAGCAGACAGTCTGAAGTAGCCTACGTGACTCCTGGTCTTCTAGCATAGTGGGGACTTGCCATTTTCTCTACAGAGTGCCTGTGGCTGAGCCCAGCACAGACCAACCCCCAGGCTGGCAAAGGGGCAGTGAGTTCTCAGTTTAAAGAGTTAAAGGTTGAAGATCAAGGACTTAATAGGTTTCCTTTCTGAGACCAGGTTCTGCAGGTCCCCTTGGCTCCAACACGAATATAGCCAAGAGCCTGGGATTTACAAAAAGAGCAGCCTGGCACAAAGCTCCTTCATGTGGGAGAGAACAAGCCGAGTCCCGCTCACGTCAGCAGCTGTTTTGGAACAGCTCTGGCATTATTCCTGTTGAAGAAAGCCTGCCGATACACAGCGCTTTCTTGTGCCTTGGGCCTCCTTGTCTGCTGCTTGTGTGGATGCATGCATGCACGTGCATTACCCACATGACAACAGCAAGGAAAACTCACGGGGTTTCCCATTCCCTGACAAAGCCCTGCCAGCTAAGAGCTGAAAAAGTTTTCAAGCTCACTCTCCAGGCTCTCTCCTGCAGTTCCAGGAGCAATTGCTAAGTGAAGCATGCACCAAACTGTCCGGCTCACGCAGCCTCTGCTGTATAAGGGGCCATGAGCTCTCTCCAAGATCACGAGCCAGGGGTTTGGCATTGCCCTTGGGGCTGGAGGCAGGCTGGGCAGCCCCTTTTCAGGAGCACTGCACATGGGAAGTGACTTCCTTGATAAGTTCTTGCTATGATGCTGGCCTTGAGCCAAGGCACACAGAGCTAGGATCACTCCCAATGACTCTTCCCAGCCCTGCCAGGGTTGGGGCAGCCCCTGGGGGTTCAGTTTGTGGTACCCTCCATCTCAGGGCAGTTCTCAGAGCTACATGGAAACTGCAAAGCCCCGAGCATCTGAGCAGCCAGCTCTGATGGGAGAGGCTCCACAGCATTCAGCAAGGAGTCCACTGATCAACCCCATGCTAAGCACTTGAGACTCTTGGTCCTCAAGGCATTTCATCCCCACTCCCAGGACACATGCTCCCAGAGAGGCCACCGTTACCTCGGCTATCAGCTCCGCTAGCCCAGGGTTGCACAGCAAGAGCCAGCGCCGGGGGGTGATTCCGTTGGTCTTGTTCTGAAACTTCCCGGGTTCCAGCTCTGCAAAGTCCTTGAACCTGCGGCAACGACAAGGTCAGCACCCGACTCCGGGAAGCCTGGCGGCCAGAGGCTGCTTTCCTGAACCGGCACTCAGTCCCCTCCGAGACCCCCAGTCCCACAGCATGCAGGTCACCTTGGCTCCGACAGGAATGTCATCAAGAGCCCAGGGTTTGCATAAGGGCAGTTCAGGTCTGTCCTGCAGCTCAGCACAAAACTCCCCACGTGGGAGCTAACAAGCAGAATTTCAGACACCCACTCATGGCCGCAGCTTCATTGAAACAGCTACTGTGTTGTTCCAGTTGGAGAAAGCCCAGTGGAAAAATCACAGAAATCCTAGAAAAGTGGATCTAGAAGGGACCTGCTGAGGTCATCTAGTCCAACCTGCTGCCTAAGGCAGGACCATCCCTATCCAAACCATCCCAGATAAATCCACAATCTAAGTTCTTTGTAAAATGACCATCAACCCTAACACAACACAAGACACAACACCTGAACCTGCTGCAGGTAAAGCAGGGGGACCACAACAGCCAATGCCCTACTTCTATAAAAGGTTGTTAATAGATGCTCAAGAGATCCCAGGTAATGATAATGCGGCTCTTGCCTGTCTCTTGGGCCTCCCTGCATCCCTACAACCCATTAATTAGAGCAGGGATAAGCAGAGAGACAGCAGGACCTAACCATTAGAGGGCAGGTATATGGACTTTCTACCCCAGCTCACAGCACATGCCTGGGAAGTTGCTCCCACCTTTTCCCCATCCAACTCCCAGTTTCTGGGCCATGAAAAGCAAGGGGATCCAGCTTTGGAGCTGACCCTTCTCCCTTATTTTACAGCCCATTGCTCCATTTGGGCATTAACCCTTTAGCCACTGTCCAGATGTTGGCAGAGCCTGCCTCCCTTCCTGCACTGCTCCCAAATAATTGTTCCTGACTCAGGCCCACCAATGATTTTGCACCCTGTCCCAGGCAGAGGGTTGGACTACATGATCTCTGGAGGTCCCTTCCAGCCCCTTGTCTCTGCAATTCTATGTTAGGAGGCTTCTGGTAGACCCTGTCTGCACTGTAGATGGGTGCTCTGCAGCACACCATAGGGACTCCTAAGTGACCTCAAACAGAAGGGTGCTGGGGACAGCCCAGCCCTGCCAGCCTTAGCTCTGTTGCTTCCACACGCCAGGGTAAAATCAGCCCGTGCAGAGCGCCATGCTGTCACAGCAAGACGGCCTGTGCCCGAGCCAGATCTAACTGCTCCCTGGGCAGCCCAGCTCCACCCTGCACTGCAGATGTAGCTTAGTTTAGGGGATTTAAGCCACGTCCAAACTGCAACACTCCTTGGGGCTGGCAGCAGCAGCTTCTCACGCACCACCCTACCCCACAGTGCTGGGACAAGCTAATTAGCCATCACTCAGCAACATCAATTATCCTATCCCCATGCAGATGGGACAACATGGCTTCCAGGGAGGAGCAGCGGTGCATGCAAAGCTTTGCAGGCTCCAAAAGCACCGCTACCCGGCACGGCGAGCTCGCACTCTAGACACGGCTTTGGCATCACAAGCTTTGAACCAAGTCAGAGGAGCCCGCTCCAGTTTGGGACTCAGCCCCCGCCTTTTGGTCTCATGCTTACACCTGTGTCCTCACGATGTCCGAGTGGATCTTGGCGACGCCGTTGACGGCGTGGGAGCCCACAATGCAGAGGTGTGCCATGTTGATCCTCTTGACCCCCCCTTCCTCGATCAGGGACATTCTCCTCAGGCGGTCGACGTCATTGGGGAACAGCGCCGAGACCCTCTGCGAGGCAGGGAGACAAGACAGGCGTTAGGTGGGAGCAGCAGGCTGGGTGTCACAATCCAGCGGCCAGCCAGCATCAGCACGCCAGGGGACGTGCCTCCGCCGGGAAAGCGCCTGGCTCCAGTCAGCATCCAGGTGCGGCAGCGCCGTTCAGATCACAGGGGTCTAGGACGGGTGAGCCCAGGGTTCAATACTCCGCATTGCCACAGGCTTCCTGTCAAGCCTTGGACATGTTGCTTAAGGCAGGTTTTACAAAAGTTGGGTGCCTAAATCCCTGAGGGCAAGTCATTGATACCCCCTGGGGCACCAGAAACACCAGAGCTGCCTGGCCTCAAGTTGAAAGTCCCCAGCAGGGCAAGGACAACTTTTTCCCCTGCTCTCCTCCCCACCTCCTTCGTAGTCTCCAGAGATGCCAGGAAAACCCCTGACAGAGGACGCTTCTGCTCCAAGCTGTCCAGTGCAGGGTTTTGACAGTCAGCTGATTATTGGCCTTAGCCTGGACAGCCTCAGGTCTTGAACCTGGGGCTGTCCGGGGGGTGGAAAAGTCAGCTGATTGTCAGCCTGGACAGCCCTGGGTGAACTGGCTCTAGGACTGTCTAGAGTTGGGGCTGACAGTCAGCTAATTGTCAGCTTCAGTCTACAGACAGCCTTGGGTCTTGAATGGGACCTGAGACTATCTGTCTGGGCTGACACGCAGCTGGTTGTCAGGCCCACATGCAGGCGCTTGGCTCTCAGCTGCCCTGCACAGGAGAGTCCTGCACTGCCCCTGCCTTCCTCCCAATTCTCTGATCTCAAAAGTGACTGGATGATTTGGATTGGGGAATCAAATCCCATTGCACCATTAAATCAACATGCACCAGAGGCCTTAGTCCCTGCCACACCTGTGAAGCAGGGACAGCAGTACAGAGATGGCTTGAGGACCACATCTCAGAGCATGGGAGGGACTCGGGTCCTCCCGTAACTAGATCCAGCTCTAGTTTGGAGAGCGTGTGGCCTATGTGCAAAGAAAACGCCAACAAGTAATTCATCACAGATCTGTGCGCACAGCTGTGAACGTAGCCCCTCATCCCACGGACTCCAGAACAAGTTAGAGCAGAATGAACAGCCTAGCTCTACTGCCAAGGGGCTACGCTCACCATAGACAACTGGTACAAGACAAACCACCTATCCTGGATACCCAGCTTGAGAGAGACAGGCAGTGAGACCCACAAGGAGCAGCAACCTCTGAACGGCAGGACCACGATCCATATCCAGCACGTCCCAGAAGAGGCTTTAATGGGACTATCTTGGGAACACCAGCCCTTGGCCACCCGGCAGCACCTAGGTTGAAAGGACACTGCAGGGCTTGGGGAGCTGGGCCGCATCACAGCTGCTGTTCCTTCACTTCCTTCACCCATTGCCCCCACCCTACTCCAAGCCACTCGGGGGGCATCGCTGCCCAGGCGCTGCCTTTGAAAAGCCACGTCAAGGGCTTTGCAGGACTAAGGTTCCCCAAAGAGGAGCACAAACTGCCTGGCACCTTTCCTCCCACATCTCCTCTATCCCTGCCACCAGGGCTTCGTTGCCTAGTTCACGAACTAGGCAGAACAGCGTTTGGCCTCTAAGTGGCACCGTGGGGCATTTATACACATACCGTTTTGTCCCACGACGTGCCGGAAATCAGGTCGGTCTCAGTCTGCTCCGTGTGCGAGCTGATGCACACTGTGCTGTGTCATGTGCAGTTGTATAAGCAGTGAAATGCGCCTTGGCGCACAAAAAATGGCGGTGGTGCACTTTTGAACTATAACACCTTTGAGGTGTTTTAGTTCAAAAAAGTGTGCCGCTGTCATTTTCTCAGCGCTGACATGCATTTCACTGCTCATACAACCACGTGTGCTGCAAAGCGCCTGGCGCTGAGGCGCAAGCATGTGTACAAATGCGCCACAGTGTCTAAGTGCAATCCCATCCCACCCTGAAAAGCCATTAGTGCAAGGAGAGGGGAGGGGTCCTCCTCCCCTTGCTGCTTTTTGTGGCCAAGTCCTAGGGCTAAGATGACAGCAGGCTACAAAAATAGATGCATTAGTGGTTCATCAGGGGCTTGGACAGGACCTAGCCATGACATGTTCTCTCTCCACTTTGGCTCTGAGGGAGGCTGACGGCTCCAGCCCGAATGCAAGGGCAGATCAGTAATGCACATTTGGCAGCACAAAGGCATCACAGGGTCCCTTGGGTCCACAAGGTTTGCGTCCCTGCGTCCCCGGCTAGGAGCCTCCCACTCCAAGAGGAGAGGACCTGTGCACATCTCAGGAGGTCTAGTTAAGAACTGGGAAAATCAGCTTCATTTTAAGCTGCAGCCATTCCAAATACGAGCAAGAGGAACTCGCTGCCAGTCTGCAGCTGCTGTACTTATGCTACAAGGTCTCTTCCTTCTCCCCAGCCCCTGTAGTCAAAACGTTACCAGCCCCTTACCCCCAAAACCATTTCCACCCTAGGGAGAAGCCAGCACATCGCAGCACCCAGGACCAGGCTGGGCACAGAAGGATGCCGACACTCCCTCTCCCCTGCACGGGGCAGGCTCATCGTTGGCGTCACACACCACTTACGTCCAAGTGTTGCTGGTTGATTTCGTAAATGATCTGGAGGTGCCTTGGCAGGAGCTTCTCCATCAGGTCGACCGGCCAGCGCTCCAGCGCCTCGGGCAGCACCGTGTGGTTGGTGTAGGCGAACGTCTGCTTTGTGATCTCCCAGGCCTGGTGGGCAACGGGCAGGCGGTTAACGGGCAGGGGATGGCACGACCCCAGGAGAACACATGCGATGCTCAAGGCAGAAAGGGCCTTGTCCCTACTGCAGGTGCACATGTCAAGGGCAGCCCTGTCATATAGGGGTACCAGTCACTGAGTCTGTGCCCGAGTTCACCCACAGGAAGGAGGGACCCCGTCTCCTGTGTTGGCTTGGGCTACATGAACTGGGAACTCTCTGGGGCAGAGACTGCCTCTCACTATGCGAACATGCAGCACCTAGCATAGCAGAGGCCCTGACACCACTGTCTTACAAACATTCAATCTGTGCTTATGCCAATCCTTTCCCTTCCACGGCCTATACTGAAATAAGCATTTCAGGCAAAGTTAAAAAAAAAAAAAGCACGGGACAGTTAGTTTTCTGCAAGACTCATTTTGCAGCAGAGAGACGAGGGTTTTGCATATCCTTAAAGACAACTCTTGTTTCTTTGGGGCAGAAGATGTAAAACAGTGTCTATTTAAATAAACGGGCTCCCACATGGCTCAATACAGAATGGTGAAATTTAGGCCACCAGTGAAAGCTTCATGGGACTCCAACCCACCAGGGTTCAAAACTGATCTTGTCCAAAAGATCACGACAGTCCTGCGGCTGTTAGTGATTGTTTCCACAAATCCTAGTGTGGTTCGCATGCTGAAGATACAAATTACTCATGAAGCAGGTGATACACAGCTGCTGTTTATCCCCGGAGAAGCATGGTGTAGCCTAGTTGCTTTTGTGCAGGCTTTTTGGACAAAGAATGGCCTGGCAACACAGGGGCATAGACTTGATGGCCAGGGAGACCCTTTCCAGCCCAATATTCCTAGCTTTTAAGGCTGCACGCGGTAGCTTTGTTCAGAAACGTTGACAGGCTGGCAGGTAGCTTGGAAGTGCAACAAGAGATATGGACTAACTTTTCAGGAGCTCACATGCAAATTGTATGCACAACGTGTTGTGCCAGTGTGTTAAATGTGCACTTGTGGCACGCAAACCAATGCAAGGATTTGCGCAGTGCCTACAGCTGCGACCCAGGTGAAGGCAGCACGTTTGGTGTTGACACAGCAAGCCCTCTGCAGCCTTGTGAAGCCAACTGACCTTTTCAATAATAACTCAACAAAATTACAGGGGCGCACTAAGCATTTTAGCAATAGTCTCTCATATGCCATTAGAAAAATATGCCGAGACAGACGCATGCTGTTTAACAAGACTAGTTCTGCAGCGCTTTCTAGTCTCCATCACAATGAAAATGCACAGGCTGTTTTCCAAACCTTGCTCCATGGCAGCTTTTCGATGTCCACAAAAATCCTCATCAGCTCAGGAATAGCCATGGCAGGATGAGTGTCATTCAGCTGTATTGCTACCTATACAAATGACACACATGGTTTAAATATTACGCCTAGGTCTTCTCCCCTGTAAAGCTAGTTGATTCTGGGCAGTGCTCATCCCAGCAGCTTTCCAAGGATGTTCTCTCCATGGAGGCTGGAGAGTTTGGAAAGCATTTCTGTTAGGAAAAACAGATCATTTCCCAATGGGGCTGTTTGGATTTTACAGCCGAACACTTCTGAAGCTGTAACAAAGACAGCTTTGCATCTGGGATGCTAACAGGCTTCATTCACCCACGATTGTTACCTGATCCGGGAAAGAATCGAACACAGTCCGGACGCTTTCGGTGCTTCCGAATTTGGATGCTTTGAAGCGTCGGATGATATCCTGGAGGGTTGCAGCCACAACAAAGTACTCCTGCTTGAGCCGCAGCTCTTTGCCTTCGAAAAACTGCCAGAGACACAGAAATGAGATTGGCAGATAGCTTGAGCTGACCTGGTTTTAGCCCAACAGCATTTTCAGTACCATCCATGCTATGTGCTGCAGCCAAAGGGGCTGGCTTTAGAAAGGCTTCTTGCTGGCTCGGTGCAAAATGATTTGAAAGCCAATTGCTTTCTTTCTGCTACCGTCTTGGCAGCTTCAACGCTGAGCACTGCATTAATGTGCATGAATCCCAGTGAATGTGGCAAGATTCAAAGGGAGCTGCCCAGGTGTATGTCATTGCCTGAAGCAGGAGAAATGCCAGTGTGGGCAAAGGAGGGGGGAAGACAGAGAGGAAAAGAAGAAAGTTTGCTTAAATTATTCCCTTCCCTCCCACCATTTTTTTTTATATCACAGGGAATTGTTGAACGACTGAATTCAGCCAAGAATAGAGGCACTAAGAAACTCTGCACATCTGGCAACAGGAGCCAGGCAGCTAACACATCTGGCTAGGATTAAGCGTCAAAGTTGGTCCCAATGGCTGTAACCAAGATGACTAAATTATAAAGCCTATATCACTCCCTAACAATTGCCTCTACAACAACCACCACCCATTCTTCCTATAGCTCAAAACATTCACGCACACTCATCTAAGCTCACAACTACAGACCGGACACAAAGCTCTCCTCACCCTTCGGCCAGGCTGTGGTGGGATTAAACAGAAATAATGGTCAAAGCCAGAGCACAACAGGCTCGAAAACTAACTTTGTTATTAGCTGGCTTCTTTCACATTTCCAGCTCCCACTTCATGATTTTTTCCCAAACCAAAGGACTGGCTCCAGTGTGCAGGAAGAATCTATTTTTATTCCTGTGCAAATCCTGTTTTAGGGTATAGACAGCTGTCACAATTTTACCAATATCCAATGATGCTGGTGTATGCTGTAGCTAGGATATCCGTGTGCTCCTAGACGGGCACGTGTGTAGCAAAACCGCAAATGAAACAGGGTTAGAAGTCACTGATTTAGCTCACTTCCAAGGCTTCTAGGAGCATGCGGACTTAACAGCTGCGTCCTAACAATCAATGAGTGCTCCTGAGAAGTAACTTGCCCTCACCATTTAAGTGGGTTGGAAATAACCTCTGTCCACAGCTAGAAAGAAAACATTTCCATAAGCAAGTCTTTAGGGGCACTTTTACATGTGCTCCAGGGATGTGCACTTGAATTAGTGGCTCTGAGAGCCACTTTAAAGCACCGCCATATTTCCTGTATCAGTGTCCCCGTGCCTAAAAATGGAGATGGGGGTGCTTGAACGAAAGCTCGTTTGAAGCACAAGGATGCTGATACAGGAGCAGCAATTGCCCCGCTCCAGTGGACTCAGTGCTGGTGTATGGGTGCCCCAGAGCCCGGAGACTGCCCCTGGTTTTGGATACGTGCTAATCTGACAGCACAGCTACAAAGCAAACATTGCAGTAATATTATGGATGTGACAGACCGTGATCTCCGAGTGCCGTTCTCCAATTCTGGGCTGAAGCTGACAGCAGGGAAACACAAACTCCCGCAATGTTTTGACCTTGTGGAATTCAGCCCGACTCATTTTGGATTTAAGAATCATTCCTTAAATAGGACTTGTTTTCCCCTAACAGGCCCTGCCTGGCCAAAGGACAGAAGTCAGGGCTTAGAGACAAGTATTTTACAACACACAACTTTTTGGTTTTTTTTAGTTTAAAATGAGGTTTCAGGGTGGGATTTTCCAGTGCACAAATGATTTGGAAGCACAAGTTGCAACTGTCAAGGGAACCGATTTCTTAAGTTATTTTGCTTCTTTTTTTTGATGCAATTGAAGGTGGATTTTCATAAAATGTTCCCGAACTTATAATGAGCTAACATAAGACAACCAGAAAATAATGCTAGATGAGAGATTCTGGGCAAGTGAAACCAAGCTATTTGAAGCCTATATGGATACATGTGCTTAAAGATACTGAAGTCATCTGATTTCTTTTAGACAGTACCATTTGTCTTAAAATAAAGAGCAACAGATTGAGCCAGTGGTTTATAGCTGAAGTCCAATGAAAGTGATTCATGTGTCATCAAGGACACTGAATATACTTCACGGCCGGAGGAATTTACATCTAAAACAGGCCTTGGCAGACACGAACCTTCCTGACTGCTGCAATCCTGGTAGCAAGGGTTGAGGGATGGCGAGCATCATTAGCCTTATTGCAAGAACAATGTAAGGCAGCAAGATTGCTAGAAACACCACCGCAGTTTGGTGCGCGGAGGGAGGAAAGTCTGACAAGCTCAAGTGAGGTTTGAATGTAACCCACACTTTCACTGGACACTTCTAGTACGAACTGGTTTTTGAAATGCCGAGTGGTGCAAACAGTCTGATTTTGTTGGGTAAAAGAAAATAAAGTTCTAGTTTAGCTTTTAAAAATCCCAAGCATCTTAAACTAACCCATGCTCATTCACAGCCAGCTACATTTCTTGAAGGAAAACAACACCAAAGCCGCCAATGTTTTTGGTTTTGTTTTTTGGGGGTATTTTTGCAGACGATGTGTCAAAATTCAGCAGAAAGAGGAACTGTCGATACTTCTAAAACACTTGCAAGGCAGATTTAGGCTGGAAATGGTTTATGCCTTCCACTACAGGCGCAGAGTAATACCAGCCAAAGGCGACTCCTACGAGCCAACTGCTTTTGTGGCCTCTGGAAAGTATTAAAAAAGCCTCAAGCGGCAATTTCAGCAGTAGCAGCCCCTCCAGTTTTTGGCTTTGAAGATCTGGCTTCATTTGAAGCAGGATCTCAGCCTCTCTTTGGTGCGCTGCCAAGACTTGAACAATGCATCAAGGAGTTATTAGGAGTCCTAGTTCTTTTGTTACCGTTTCTTATGCTCCCACTGCAAACAAAGCGCTGGTTGCTAACCACGCTGACAGCCAGATAAATCTTTTTCCTAGTTGCAAGGACCCTTGTTTCGAACAGCACCAGCTAAGAGGCTCTGGCAGTTGAATCTTTAGCAGGTTTCAAGAAGAGCCAGCTTTGCCTCCAAGGAGGTGGGCGACTTACGTTGTCATTCGGGTACAGGACACGCGAGATGTTCTCAGCTATGTTTCTATCCAAGACGGCCTGAATGTAGTCTCCAACATTAACTAGGAGGGAATGACAAAGTCAGTGCAACTGCACGTCACACAAGCAGCTTGACAGGCTTTGTGTAGGGCATTTGGGAGGTGGCTGCTAGATGGACATAGGGGAAAAAAAATAGCAATACGGGTTTGCTGACCAGCCGGTGGGACGGTCAGGAAACAACCCAGAGCCTTCTCCTTCCTGCTACGTTTGTCCAAAGGCATTCAGACAAACACAGCTTCAGCCAAGAAAGTGCTGCCAGATTGGCAAGCATGGAATATCTCATCAACCAAGTAAAACTATGCATTCATTGCCATTAGCAGATGCAACAGAAAATAATGTGCACATTCAACACATTTGCTTCTCATACTCCCCCCTTCTGCATGAGTTTCAAGTTGCATAAATAGCACGTTCTGGTCTTGGCCTTAGGTGCATTTTATCCATTATTTCACTACAACCCCTCCCTGCTATCTCCCTTGCCCCAAAGAACCCAACTAGCCTGAGAAAACCAGCAAGCTAATGCTCAAACAAAGAAGTACTCACAGTCCCGGAGGTTGAAGTCATTGGGGGCCCGAGCAGACCACAGCCGCATGGTGTTGACTGTGTTGTTCATGTATCCAGGCACTGGGGTGTCATAGGGCAAGGCGAGGACCACCTGGAACACAAGAGTCACAGGACTCATACTGATGCTGTTTATGAGAGGGGAGGTGGCAATTAAGATAGGGTTATCACGTGATATTCTGCCTCTGTCCATACAACACACGGTGCACATATGCCCTGTGCAAAATGACAGCCTTCAAGACATCAGTGAAGGTGCAATGGATGAAGACTAGCCGGCCCCCACAGCAGTCAATAGAAAGACTCCCAAGTTCATGATCCTCTGTCTAGCTTAAAAAAAAAAAGGCTGCCATGAAAACAGTGCATAAACCTGAGTTAGAAAAGCAAGTTAAAGCCAGTCAAGAAAAATACTGATAGCCCCCCAGTGTGAGCATTGTAATTGGGTCGCTAGCTACTGGGGTATCATTCACTTGTGCTTTAGAAGGCATCTAAGGTACCTAGACGCATGTGAGGATGTCATCCCCCGTTACACCCACTGGAGCATCTTTACTTTGGAAAGTCCTGGGTTTCAGAGTTAAGGGGAGATTTCATGGGTTTGCAAAGAATCTGGGGAGTGAGGAGAAAAGTCAGTGGTAGATAAAGGCTGTCACCCCTTGTCCTCTCCAGTCTGCAGCCAGGAGTCGCCCAGACCAGCCAGGTACTGTCTGCAACCAGCTCCAGAGACCCCCAGCCATCCCAAGTCCTGGCTACCCCCCAGCATCAGCACCGAGGGTCTTGTTCAGAGATTGCCCATTGGCAGCGGCTCCTGCATTTTGGGGTGCTGGTAGGGAAGTGGAAGAGCGACCTTTTAAATTCTGAGCTTCCAGACTGGCATCGGCCAACATTGCCCAACAAAGGAGTTGCTGTCGAAGGAGCTTTAAAATGTTTGGTTAAAAACAGGGCTTGCATAAAGGGCCAGGCTTTCCAGACCCAGCCTCTGGGGTGATAAGAGCTCATTTCCTGTCAGCAGCATGATTGTGCAGTACCTTGCAAACTTCCCTTTCTCTGACCACAGCAGGAAGCGTCTGCTAATTGTGCCTTCTTCTGAAGACATCGTAAACAGCTGAACAGGCGTGAATCCACAGCTAGCATGGAGGGGCTCTGCTGGACCAACCTGGCTTCCCCCCACCTGGCTGGGGGGGGGGGGGGGATCTGGACTGTACATCAGTAGCTTGGAGTTCGCACCCCACAGAAAACAGCTCTGGAGAGGCATAATCCCAGGTCCCACAGCCACCAGCTTCAATCCCAGCCATGTGTGCACACAATCCCTTAGCGCTTCTAACTCTTAACATTTCCCAATGCAGTGGTGTTTCGATGCTGGTGCTCACGGGATCATTAGTGTCATGTGCAAATTGGTTAAATGGATGGGAGCCCAGGGAGAGGCAAGGGCAGACCCAGCACTCCTGCCAGCTGAGCTGGAGGGGGGAAAAGGGCCCAGCCAGACTGCAGCCCCCGCAAAACCAGCAGGCCTCCCTGGGGGGGCTCTTTTGGGCCAACGCTGCCTTGGGGCAATGCTAAAGGAACAATGCTAAATGGTGCCCTGGGGCAGTGACAGACATGTGGTCAGAGGAGTTTCTGGAGTTTCTTGCTGTAATACTTTAAAATTGAATAAAGTGCTTGTTGGGGAAGAAGAGGATGAGTGGGTTTTGGGGACAGCCATTCCCCTGCCCCCCATGAGGGAGGGAGGCATAGGCTTAGGAGGGACATTAGGGGACGAGGAGTGGGTGGGGATGGAGGGAATATAGCAAAAAATGCATCTTTTATGGAGGAAGTGAGGCTGAGCTGGGAAGAGGTTGGAGGGGGGGGCGCAGGAAATGCTCTTCTAGCGAGAGGCAAGGGAGCAGAGGGTGAGGTGGGATTTTCAAGTTTTGGGGTATAGCTGGGGGGTGTTTTGTTATATTTTAGCTTTATTTTAATCTGCTTTAATAAAAGCCATTTTGTCTTTCACTAGAATTTGCCCTGAGCCTTTCTGATAGGGGCAGTAGTATATCAAATACATAGTTTTTTTCCCCACCGAATATTAGTTTAAAAAAAGAAAGAAAAGAAAAAAGTTTGCAGATCATTAATTTGCAACCAGCAACTTCCTTTTATAAGAAGCAAGCACGTAGATGCTGCAGATAAGCTAAGAAATGAACAGGGCACTATTCGACAGCCGGGAGAACCTCACTGATGTCTTCTATTCCTATTGATTATGATGGGAAAGCAAGGAGTTTGCAAAAGAAATGAGTAGTGCAATTTCTACGGAAAGAACCTTCTTCCCTCCACCACACATTTATTTAGCCCCTCTGCAGCTGATAGCTGACTGCCACTAGGTTACTCCCCTTCGGTTGGCCAAAGGCAAGTGGCACATCCAACCTTTCCCCCTCCCCGTCAGAAGCTCTGTAGTCATCTAAAAAGATGACTCTGGGTTGTCAGGATGCTCTACATGGGGGCTCAACAGAATTAGGAAGAATCGATAAGCGGTTGTGTTGAACCTTCCTGCCGTTTATGGAAAGAATAAGCCACAGACTGTGGACACCACTTCAGCCGATTCCCAATTCAGATCCTTCACCAAGTTACTTTGCTAAGTGGCTCCAAGATGCATTAGTTTCTCTACAGCCGTGTTGCCCCACATTTTGTTCACGTAGACCCCCACATCCAAAGTTGTAGCTTGTAAGAAACCATGCGTCCCACCCTCTGACAGGCAGAAAACGGCTGTGCACAATCCAGCCCGCACCAGCGTAGCTCAGTACCTGCGTATCGACCCACTTCACCCCGCTCTTCGTGTGCTCCACTTTCCCATAGAAGTGGACGGGCAGCATGTACTCGGGACGGGCTTTCTCCCAGGGGTTGCCATGCCGGAGCCAGTCGTCTGCTTCTTCCACCTGGAAGAGAGATGGTTAGACAGGTCTCTGCTGGCTGCACTGTGAAGCCCAAGCAAACTGAACGTCACTGCTGCCTCATTACTTGCGATCAAGCATTCTTTACTGAAAGCCTTTGCAGAAGCATACAGGACTGGAATAGTACAGAGAAAGAGATAGTACAGTTTTGTTGCAGTCTACAGACCTTAAAAAGCCAGCGATCTTGAGGATGCATGCATGCATTATGAGCACGGAGCACGTTATGAATGGGAAGCACACAAACACATTAGAAAAATGGGCTTTGCAGAACAAAAAAGAGGCCTACTGCTGATGTAACCTCTCAGATGGTTCTGAATAGCAGAGATGTGCAAAGTTACCGGACAAGGAGAATACCGGCATTTTGCTCAAGACTAGTAAACTCTGAAGATCAGGTCTCAAAAGTCACACTCTGAGTTGGGCACCTCTCAGCATTGCCTTCAGCTCTGAACAGAACAAGAACTGGGTCATTTCCAAGTATGAAGTGGGGAAGGAGACACAGCACAGTGCTGGATTAGGGTTCAAAGCCTAATACCAAGACGAGCAGATTCCCTTCATGGGCATAGCAAGAACACGTGGGTTGTTCTGCTCTGGGTAAAGGAAGATGGCACCTTGGCCACACAACTGAAGGAGCAAGCTGGCTTAGCTTATTCTCTCCATTGGGGAAAAGAGGAAGGGGAAAAGTGGGAATTTTTTTTCGGGTAGTGAGTTTATTTTTAAGGTGAACGTAGAGAAAGAAAAGGAAAGCCTGACGAGTTCAAGATAGGGCCCTAAAGCAGCCAAGGGCAGTAGCTGCAGGCAACACCTTGAAATACTATGCGGTCCGTTCCACTGCCGGATCAGGCGGTTGCATCAACCAGAGATTTCACACTAGGCTCTGCCCTGCTTTAGTGCCCGAGGCGCAGAAGAGCAGAGGACATCTCACCCGGTGCCAGGGTCAAAAGTTCTGGCTGATCGCTCTGTTGTATCATCCAGATGAGAAGGGAAAAGCAGCCTTCTGCTTCATCCGAGCCTGAAGCTGATTAAGTGTCAGTTTTGGTCACGGAGCTAAGAGCATGCCGGTCTAATTATGTGATTACTGGTGGCTCTTGCAATACCTTGCCGTGACTCTGCTACCCTTCACTCACTGCATTACTTCACCAGCAAGCAGACCGCTCGAGGTCAGAGCAGCTCAGGGAGCAGAAAAGAAGTGACCGGCGGTCCTACAACTTCAACTGGAAGAATAACCTAGGATAAACATCAGGGGGCAAAGAGAGCTTGCTCTACCTATAGACTGAGGTCGGCAGGTGAGCGGGTGGAAGAGAGACTCTGGCCGTGTCATTTTTGGAGAGAACATGCAGGTTGTGTCACTTCCTCTGCAACAACCATTTTCTCTCTCTCTAGTCTACTTCTCCATTCCACAGCGGTGCCTAGAAAAACAGGGTTTGTCAAGCAACTGCATATGTTAAGAGTCAGAAGACCTGCAGGTATACAGGGAGTAAATGTCATACGCACGGGGGAAGACTTCCAGGGGCTGCTGGGTGCCCACAGACAGCCGGGGGAACTGGACCCCCATTGCTCTCTCAAATATTAAAACTGCAAGCACCAAGCCCATACCTCACTTCCGAGCCGTCCCACGCCAGACTTCAAGGAAACCCTCCTAAAGAGGTCTCCATTTTGTAAAGCCCAAAGCCAGATACAGTCCCATGGAGGTTTCAACCGTGGAGACAAGGGTGAGAATAGCATCGTTTTCATGACTCCTAAATAAAGGCAATGTTTTGGGGGCCTCTCCTCTGGATGCTTGAAGAACTGGCAAGTTCATTAGCTGCAGAAACAGTGAGTAGGCAAATAAACAGGCCCATTCCTCAGATTCAGGGCTAGAATGGTTGAGCAGGGACTTGAAGGAAGGTACAGGCTGCTGACTCGATGGAGAAAACCCAACGTCTTAAATTCTGGCCCCAGGCAAAGCACAAATTATATGCACACCACGGTAACCACATGGGCAGACACGACCGGGCAGATCGACTCCATTCTTCCAGCTCAGAGGAGGTAAAACTAAGCCCGCTGGAAGATCGAGCCAGTCCCTTTATGGGGCTACAGGCTGGGTTTTATGGGACAGCCCCATGGAGGGCTCCGTTTCAGGTTCTTGGCACCCCTTGTCACCGCTCTCGCTGACAATCCTGGATTAGCTGCACCGCTGTTTTGTAACCTCTGAACTGAACCCTGGTTATCAATTTGCAGGAGTCTCGGTTAATAATTCCCCCATGTCCCAAAAAAACCACACGCTGCAGCTTAAAGACTATTTTAAATCAGACCTCCACAACCATGCAAGACCTTCCCTCTCCGGAAATACCAGTCTGTGTAGGCCGCTGCATATTGTCCAGACTCGTGAATACGCACAGAGAACATCCCTTCTGGACAAAGGTGATTACAATAGCCTAATGCCAGGTCTTTTTCCAGAACAAATAGGGAACTGCAGGAGTGCTAACTCAACTGGATCTCCCTAGAGGGACAGGAGAGGACAGGTTATTTAATCAGAATCTCATCCTGGCACCTGTTAATGAAGCTGGATGGTGGCTCAATGCAGAAAGGCAGCTAGGAGAAAGCTCCAAGATCAGACACCGCCTTCATGCCGCCAAACCAGAGCTCCAGGGGAGACAGCAGTCCTGGAAAGGTTAGGAGAGCAGAGGATGGGCCATGTCAGGACAAGGCAACAATTCAGTCCCCTGGCCCGCTGTGTAACCTGCGGCTCTGCAATAAGAACAAGGCTCCCAGCTGCGCACGCTGGCTTCTCCACTGTTTATACAGCTCGTCACCCCTCTCCCTATGAGTCAGAGGACTCAGGATAATCACCTCCAGCTTTCATAAGCTCCAAGGCCAAACGTGCGGAGCTGAACAGACTTAAACAAACATGCCATGTACTTCAACAAAGGCACCCCAGGGCCATCCGAGCAGGACGGCAGGGACTCTAGCTAGCAGAGAGCTCCCATGTACTGTTTGCACTGCCCTAGGGCCGACGAGCCTCAGTCAGAGGCCAGGCACCCCTCTTTGCCCGGCCCTGCACAAACACAAATAAGAGCTGGCTCCTGTCCCAAAGTACTAGGAGCCTAAGTACGAGACAAAAAGAGCTGGGAAATACGAGGGGAATGGCAGGCAACAGCCATACAGCTACGGCAGCTTGACTGCTGTTAAGTTTCTGCAGGGCTCCCAGCAAGGGGGAGGGGTCAGCAGGGCTCTGCAGGAGGATGGGGAGGTAGCTCTGCGGATGTAAGCAGGGAGCTCTGCCCAGGTGTGACGGGTACCACTCTGCACAGACACGAGCAAAGCAGAAACAGCTGCATTTGCTCAGGCCGGAGGAAAGGATTTTGCAGGACTTGAGATGAGACTTTGGAGAGGAGCTGCAGCTCTGCGGGTGGACAGGAAGGGCTGTGTCCTGAGCATCAGGCAGGGCTCTGTGCCACTCCGCGACTTCTTTATATCGCTCGCCTTCGTGCTGGCTTTCCCCCAGTTCAACGACCCACTGGTTTCGAGCTCTGTCTTAACCTGGATTTCTGCACCGGTTTCAAAGATATGCAAAAAAATCAAGGAGCTTTCTCCTGCAGCCCAATGCTCCTCCTCTGTTCAATAAGGAAGCAGCTGCTGCGAGTCCTGAGTACGGTTTCAGAGCAGTGAGGAAGAACTGCTCCGGCCCAGGCGGATGTGGCAGAAAACAACTGCCAGGGAAAGCTCACAGGCCTCTCACAGGCATGATTTTCTGTATGACTCAGCTATACACAGATTTCTGCAAGAGTCAACAAGCAAAGGCTCTATTGTGGGCTGCAGTTTCCCTGCTTCCTGCTCTTAGGCCAGGCCCCATGAAGCCAAGAGGAAGAACAGCTTCATTTAAGGCACCGAGTTGGGACCTTCAAAACATCTGGCTCCATTTTCTGACTCTAAAACTCCCCCTTTGATCTCTGGGGAGCCGAGGTCCCTTCCACCCTACTTTCCTATGCTTCTAGGACTTCCCATTGATAGGACAGCAGCAACCTTTCCTTTCTCCCTCTGCTCAATCTGTTTAGACTGCAGGGAAGGGACCGTGCACATCTGGTCTCCATCTGTATGGAGCCACAATGGGACTGCAGCCTACACTGGGGTTATGCACCCTCCTGCAATACAGAGAGCACATTCCCCAGCATGCAGGATCAAACCTCTGAGCAGAGAGCCTGGGATTCTCCAGTGCAATACGGTCTGATCACCCATCAGATCAGATAGCTACAGTCATGAGGGCTAGTCCAACTGGAGAGCTTACTGGGGCGGGGGGCAGGTGGAGGGGCAATGAGAAACATGTAGAAAGAAAGGATTTTCTTCCTGTATTGACAGGAAGAAAATGGAAATGGGCAGCAGAAGTCACAGCCCCATCCCCAAGTCAAAAACAACTTCCCTTTCTGAAAGAACGGCCTACAATCCCTCTTGCACGTGCACATGCATACACTCTAGATCAAGCAACAGTGCAACTTGGTGTTGAGGGTCTAAGATACACTTGTAAGTGTGCCAGCTGCAGGGCAGGGAATAAGAGATTAATTTTCCTTTAAGGGCAAGGAAGGAAAATCCTTTCTGTTACACACGCATGCACACTCTTCAGGCTTTCAAGGCATGCTTCAGCAGTGAGTAGCAAACTGCTTCTGGCATTGGCACCTGCAAATCCAGCTTTGCTGCCTAAGTAAAACTCGAAGCCCTCGAGCTGGAGAACATGCCTTCTGCAAGTGTCTCCTGCTGCTCGGAGGAAACATCCTTTCAGTCCCGAGGGAGGGGGAAGCAAAGAGACTCTGCCTGTCCATACCTGCCATCCATCCCGGATCTTCTGGTTGAAGATCCCGTATTCGTAGCGTATGCCATACCCATACGCTGCCAGCCCCAGTGTCGCCATGGAGTCCAGGAAGCAGGCTGTTGGAAACAAGTGTAAGTAGGGGTGAGCCAAGCCTCCCAGCACGGGGTTTGATGGGTGGTAAGCTTGATGTTTCCAAAGTCCCCATTTTAAGAGTGCCGGCTCTGCCTTCTGTGCAGCAACTAATTCTACCAAGGCAGTGCCTGGACGCGGACGCTGTGTAATGGCATCGGTTCATCATGGTTCCACTCCAAAACCACCGTGGGTCCTACTTAAGAAGGGGCAAAACCAGAAAGACGGAGGCCCAGAGAAAAGCCTCCGAGTATCTGAACTATTGGGGGGAGGGGGGACAGGAGCAGCTCAAAGCCAGCATAGGAACCTGGATTGACAGTCCCCTCCAGTCGCATGAAAGGAAATGGGAAGCTCTCCTGCAGTTAGGAAAGGCCAAAAGGGCACACTAAGGGACAAACTAATGGCCCAATGGCTTACACCCAAATGCAAAGTTCCCCTGTCACCAGCATTGTGTGCAACATCTGCAATGCAGAAAGGCAGCGCTGTTCACGCAACACGTATGAGCAGGCAGCCAGTACGCTGAGGCTGCCGCAAATGATGCTAGTCAGGGTTGCTTCACCTCAAGGTGTTTTACCTGCTTGTAGTACCGTCAGGGGTGGGGGTGACAGTCATTGGACCGCATGCAACCTGGCACCTCACACAACGGGGCCCATATTGGGGTGCGTTGATACTGCCATGAAGCAGATGCACCAGATCACATTCCTTGCATTAAGTGTAAGGATGCCCAACACTTGCGGTATGGCTGGGGAAAACTTCCCCGCAACTCACTTACCAGCCAGTCTTCCGAGACCTCCATTGCCCAGGCCAGCGTCCTCTTCAATTTCCTCCAGCTCCTCTATGTCCAGCCCCAGCTACGAACACAAACACGTGCAAGCTCCAGGAACGCCGGGCAGAACAAACGTTCACAGCAGCACTTTGCCACGAGGCAGCAAGAGCGGTGTGGGACCCCACAAAGCACCTGTAAACCTTGCTAACTGCAGCAACAGGATCCTTTCCTCACCAGCTGACAGGCAGGGTCAGCACACACACTCATGCACACACATACACGCACAATTTGTGTAACCGCATAACAGTTTTCGTCTCGTTTTGTTAGGGTGGGAGCAGTAAGCAACTGGCTCCACTTAGCAGTTATGTGCAAATTGCTTAAGCGCATAGCATCTTCCAGTCCCAGTGCCTAGATGGTAACTAGCTGTACTCCCGTTAGCTGCACACTTACCATACATGCAGCCATCTGCCTCCTCACCCATTCTACCCTATTTAGCTGCACCAGAAACAGGAAAGGGAAGGCAGCTATCAAAGGGCTGGAATTAGATGCCTTGAAAGCAATGGGAGCTACTCAGCCTCAGGGCTGCCCCAGGAGAAGCACTAATACCATGGCACTGTGCACTCAGCAAACAGCACTTGTTAGGTCTGGGTAAAAGCACTGCTGCTTCTCCGATCCTGAGGGTATGCACTTAAATGGAGTACACGGTACTCGACGCTGGACTAACCTGAATTTAGATTCACAAACCTCATCTCTGCGGCTGTGACGAGCAGATAGATGCTGAGGACCAAATTCCCTCTTGAATCTTTGCCAGACACAGTGGACACCAGAAGTGTAAAGCCACCAGGTCCCACTCCATCTCCACCCTTGGGTGTTTTTAAATACAGGTTGCCAAATACTTGGCTGGGCTAGTGTAGTCAGGGATGATCCCGCCTTGACCACAGAGCTGGTCTAGATGATCTCGTGAGGTCCCTTCCTGCCCTATATTTCTCCAACAAGTTCATACTGGCTTAATTTATCAAATGTAGAGAGGGTTTTTTTAAAAAAAAAAAATGAAAGCACTATGTGTTAAGCAGGTAAAGATAATTCAATTAAAAGGTCTTCTCCAAACAACCAGAAGAGCGTATCCCAGTTATTTCCATACGTATGACATTCTCTTTGTTGCACCTCCTTCCTCTTAAAGTCATCTTGGGCCTCGCTGCTACGCCATCCATGTTATTGGTAGGTGAAGACACAAATTAAACAAAACTACTCTGCAAAAGATGAGCCATGTGTTCAAAAACCCGTTTAAAAATGCCATGCATTGAAGTGCTCTCAGACATTAGTACAGGAGTACTGAAAGGGTAGACTACTGTTTGCAAAACTTTGGTCTGAGTGCAACTGTTATACAATGATGAATGGGGGAGCAAAGCCAAGCAGTGTGCATTAGTCATCTCAAGCCTGTGGTAAACTTTCCACTCTTCTTTATATATTTATCACCACCGAGTGGATGGAATTCTCTTTTTCCACTGTGTTTAATAGCTGCAAGGCCCTGCTTTTCAACTGTCCATGCTATTTGCTGCAGCACCTTGAAAAACAAAGGCCACAGAGACACTGAGCTGATTCCAAGATTACGGGCCAAGTCAGCATGCGACCACAGCACACACTTTGCATCCACCACTGTACTATACTATCCGACTGCTTATTGGCCCATTTCTTGACTGCTATTAATAAGCATTTTCTGCATCACATGGGACCACAACCATTTTGGCTGGTCCCACGTGACACAACCACAAGTACAATTAGCAGCTTAGTCTGCTAACAGAGGACCAAAGACAACCCTGATCTGCTGGACCTGATGGAGTTATAAAACTCCTTATATCAGGGAGTATCAAATTGGGTCCAAAAGGCTTTGAATGATTATACTCAAACCTCAGACCAGGTTACAGCTCAATTTGTGAGAAGTCAGTGTACAACACACCCTGGTTCTGCTACACGGCAGTGTTGAGTCACTCTGGATTTACAGAGCAGTTTCCATAGGTACTCATTAGCCAAGGAGAAAACACGACGTGCAAATTCTGTAGTCAGAGATCAGACACAAGCCTCGGGCAGTTGGGACTCGCCATGCTTACGCTCCTGTTTGAAGAGGAAGTTGGGTGTCACTCTCCAGAGGCCTATCCAGATACTGAAGTGCTATAAATGCAGCAATACGTGCAAGCTGTTGACGGCAAAGGCAAAGTCACTTCCTTCCATAACCAGAAGTTTTTGAATACTCGACCAGCTGATATCCCTAGCAACCTTGGACTTGGGTTTAATGTTTAAATAGACTAGATTACTTCCATTCACAGTACTTCTCTCTCTCCTGTGACTCTCTAAACTAGTGATTAACTACCATTCATCTAAACAGGCTTACCTGATAAATGGCCTCGTCGCAGGCATTCTGCAATCCGAGATTGATCATGGTGTTTTGCAGGGTCCGGCCCATGTAAAATTCTAGCGAGAGGTAGTAGACTCTCTGAAGCACAGAAAGAAGAACAACCAAACAGTCAGGGACTTCATTAACAGCAAACAGTTCTTTTACGGGAGTATTTCTCCCGCTCCTGGCCAAATTTAGCATCTTTTAAAGCAGTGAGTAATAGGACCTGTTTATAGGATCAGGAATGTTTTTAGAGCTTTGTATACAAGGTGTTAGTCTGGAGGAAATTAAAAAAAAAAATCTCTATTACTAACAAGTACTTTGGTTTGGAATAAGCACAGCTTAAGAGACCCTACATGCCAGTGTTGGGATCTAAACCACAGGTTTCTGCTTCACTTTAAAAGGAGTGGTGAGCCCTTATGGCTGTAACCCCAGAGAAACGCTCTCTAGTCTGCTGCAATTTTGCCTGTTCCTGTTTAAAAGGCAGAGCAAGGGTTTTGGACAGCTGCTGGAAGCCCTGGAGGTATGGAGGGGCCTGGTTTCTCCCTCCAACACTTTGCCCTCTAGCCTCGCTGCTATTTTAAACCAATTAATCTTTGCATGAGGGAATGGAAGGGCCCTGGCAGCAGCAAGGGAGGAAGAGGCTGAGCTTTGTTTGAACAAGATATCAGAGAGGTTTGAGAGCCGTAACCTGCAACAAAGTCCCACGGCTGTCCCTGGGAAGGGCACACAGCTGGATGTAGGGCAGCCCCTGGCCCTGCGTGTACTGGTGAAAGGAGATGGAGCAGACTTCACCTCCTGGACCAAACAGACTGCAGTGCACACACTGGGCCTCAGAGCTGTTCAAACCCAACAGGCAAATACTCTAAACCACCAACAGGAGCTTGGATCTGCAGACCCTGGTTTCTTCCTATGCTCGCTACTTCGGATGCTACAGCCAAGCTAAGAGCTCCCAGAGAGGGACCAGGGCTCTACCACACTGTGCATGGCACCAAAAGATCAAAGGCACCTACAGGTGTCGCAAGCCATCGCAGCTGGCAGGGCAAACCTCACAACAGGTAACTAAGATCAATAGATCGGGATGGGTTTTCAAATGCAGCAAACAGGATTACTGGTTAATCTACTGACAACAGCAGTCCTGTGCCCAGATTAATTCAGAGTGGGCTAGCAAGGACCTCAGAGGAACACAGCCACAAAATACAAGAGACTGCTCCATCTCTTCCCTCATTCAGGGCCAACCTTTTCCTCTCTGCCTTCCCCCTTCCTGCTCTCAGGCCCGGGCAGGCAGTGCCGCAGGCTGCATGAGGCACTATGCAAGTCTCCTGCAAAGCTTTATTCATGCAAACCCAAAATGCACAACCCCCCTGTGCTCTTTGGTTTCCTAGTTATAGCACAGCAATAGGGGCCAGAGTTGGGAAAGGTGACCTGAGCACACAAAGAGATGAACGTTGTGTTGCAAAGTTCAGCAACAAAATTAGCAGGCAGCACCTACGGACAACTGGAGGACGGGGCTCAAGCAGCCTCACCCCCTGCCGTGGGGAGGGGCTGCGCATGTATGTACTGTCTGCCAAGCATTTATGGCTTGCTCAAAGCCAGCCCCAAGCCCGAACAAGAAGGCAGCTGCACTTCAGGCTGCAAAGCCATTTCACTTTTCTTTCAAGCAGGATCAGGAACCAGGCAGTGTGGCCAACTGCATTCCTCCAGACGCTGGGAGGCTCTTCCGGGAACATCTGATAGACCGCACCCCGCCGGCACTGCCCGAGGAAGGCTGCAGGGCGAGGGAGTAAACAGCACTGCCCAGCCCTGTACGAAGGCCCCAACCAAGTCCTGTTCGCTCCTGAGCAAATTAAAGCAGCCTGGCTTGTTGAAGCAGAGCACCTGAACTCCAACACAAACAGGAGAGCAGATCCCCCCCTTCCCAAAAGGGACCCCCATCTCCACACAGATCCAAAGGGAGGGGAAGGGGACAGGTAGGAAAGCTTGATCCGGGGGGTATTCGGGCAGATCATAAGAACAAAGTAAGCGCCATTAACTGAGTCAGACCCTAGGTCCATCTTGCCCAGGATCCTGGGTCACAGAGGCAGCGAGCGGATGCTGAAAGGGAGAATGAACAGGGCCTGACCAGGATTTTTTCCACCGTTCTCTCTCCCTTGCAGCTTCCAGCATTGCAGGTCTAGGAAGCTCTGATGCAGAGGCCGTGCCCCTCACTCCCGTGCTCAATAGCGACCGATGCCCCTTTCCTCCAAGAACGTGCCCAACCCCTCGGTCAGTCCGGCTAAGCAGTCGGCTTCCACCACGTCTGGTGGCAACGAGCTTCACCCTTTACCACGTGGTGTGAAAAAGAACGTCTTTGTGTTGGTTTTAAACTGATTACCTGCTAGTTTCATTTTGTGACCCCTAGTTCTTGTATTGAGATAGTAAGTAATAAATCCCTAATTCGCTTTCTCTTTGCCAGTTACCCTTCTCATGCTCCCCCTCAAGCGTCTCTTTTCCCACCCGAGCAGGCCTGGCCTCTTTAGTCTTTCCTCGCAGGGAAGCCCATCTCTACTTCTTCTAGCTCCTTTTTGAGGAGTGGGGACCAGAGCTGGCTGCTTTATTCAAGGCATGGACAGAATAGTAGGGTAGGCAAGGCCTCAGGAAGTCATCCTAGTCCAGCCCCTTGCTCCAGACAGGATCATCTGTGACCCAACCCTCCCCGCCAGGTGTGAGCTGCCTTTGCAAACATCCTAGGACGAGCATGCACCACCTCTCTGGGCCGCCCGCTAACGTGTTGTGAGAGCACGCTGTAATCTCCAACCTAACTGTCCCGGTGTTGCAATGCAAGACGGTTGCTCTTAGTCCTGTCCCCTGCAGCCATGAAGGAAGACAGTTGCTACACCCTTTGGAACCGGCCTTCAGGTACTTAAAGATGCAGCCAAAACCTCCCGCCGCCTTTTCTCCAGAGTCAGTGACACGAGCTCTCTCAGCCTTTCCCAGGTCTCTCGGGAGTCATCCGGGCTGGGGTCCCCCAGGAGGGTCCTACTTTAGTTGTGGGACCCCTTTTCTGCAGCTTGGGGGCTTCCTGCTCAGTGCACCACGCTTGTGGGGACCCCAGGGATGGATCAGCGCATCCTGCTCTCGCCAAGGAGAGGTGCCAGGCTCCGCTCACACCTTGCATGCCCCCTATCCCGCACTGCCCCCCGCCCAGCCCAGCCCAGCCCAGCCCACCTTGGGGTCCTTCTCGTAGTAGTACTGCTGCGTGCGGATCCAGCGCCCCACCAGGTGGTCGCGCACCGTGTGCGCCAGGGCAAAGTAGTAGTCGCGCGGCGTGGCCACATTGCGGTCCTTGACCAGCGTGAAGTGCAGGTGCCGGTTGAAGCCCTTCTTCAGCTCCGCCACGTTCTCCACGCCCACGATGCCGCGGATGCTGATCTGCTTGCGCTTCTCCTGGTCGCTCAGGGGCCGCGCCATGGCTGCGGGGACGTGGCTGGGGAGCGGAGCCGGGTCAGCGGGGCGCAGCAATGCTCCCTGCTAATCCCCAAGCCCCCCCACTCCACTCCTCACTAATCCCCACTCCC
>NW_005842059.1:1586000-1604821 GCF_000455745.1 Alligator sinensis
CGGGGCAGGAGCTGCCTGCTGGCTGCCCCGAGCCTGGCCGGGGCTCCTTGCAAAGGGCGTTTGTGTCTCTGGGGGTTGAAGTCCGAGGAGCCCCGAGCGAGAAGCTGGCCCAGCGCTGCAGCTTGCAGAAGGAAGCGTTGGCCCGTGCTCTTTAGGGAGGAGTGCCGTGTCCACCCCCTCTTCTTCCCTTGGTGGGCATGAAGCCTGGCACAGCTGGCGGTGGACGTGGACGTGCTGCCCTGGCAGCGCTCTGTCTGGCTTGGTTTCTGGTGTGTTCACCCTGGCAGAGTCGTGTCCTCCCGCCGCCTGCTCCTCAGGGCAAGCCTGTAATCCAAATAACCCGCTGCCGCCCCTTCCCCAGTCGGTCCCTTCGGAGTCCGCAGCATCCCAGCCCGTAGGCCAGAAAGCCACGGTGGGGCTCCAATGATGTTTCCTGCCTCTCCACCCGGAGCTCAGCATTGTGACACAAACTTCTCCAGGTCCTGCTGGATTAGAAAAGTGGAGTTGATGGAGGATTTGCTCCAGCTCATCAGACCCGGCCAAAACTTTCTGACGGCTAGGGTTACCCTAAAATTGTAATCCTGTATTTCTGGGGAGAAAGCCGTAGCAAACACCGCCCTGTCTGGGCCTGAGAGAAGCAGCATTGGGAGCATTAAGATGGTGTTTTAAGCCAACAGGTATTGGGAAATGATTGCGAAGCACGCGGATGCGTGAGAGTGGGGGAGCTAGTGATGGGTAAGGGGCAGAGTCACGTTTGCAAAGTCCTGGGGTGATGTGCTGTCCCATGGACCCTACAGGCTGATCAAAACCCTCTGGGTGAGACTGAACAAGGGGACTAACTCCTGGCTGGTTAATGCACTGGGTTGGTCTGTGAATTAATAATGGAAACTTGTCCCATCTTGTGCGTCTCCACCCTGACCGCCCCTTCAGCCCTGCTGCTCAGGTAGCAAAGCCCAGCTTTGTGAAGTCAACCCAAACCATACAAGTGAGGAAACGAATACCCAGCTCTGGCAGAGTGGGGAGCAGGCGACTGCTTTCGAGCAGTGCATCATGAGCCCAGGCTTCACCCCGGCGCTCTCTCCAGGCATGTTTCCACATGCAAGTGCCCGGTGCTGCAGTGCTCGCAGCTGTATAAGCGACGAGATGCACACCAGTGCTGAGAAAATGGGGGCGGCGCACTTTTGAACCAAAACATCGGAGGGGCTTTAGTTTGAGCGCACACCTCCGCTTTCCTTGCACTGATGTGCGTTTTGCCACTTCTACAACTGCACATGGTGTGGCGCAGTTCGCATCCACTCGCGTGCGGAGCAGACTCGATTAATTGGCAGTGCACTGTGGGACAGAAAAGTAGGTGTATAAATGCCCCCTGAGACAGACCAACAACAGCCCTGAAATTGGTTTAAAGCAGCGGTTCTCAACTTTTTTTGTACCAGGGCCCATTTGTAAACATCGATGGCCAGTCCTGACCCAGTGCCTCCCAGTACGTGGGTCAGGGGTGGGTGTGTGGGGCAAGGCAGGCCCAAACAGCCCTTTGCAGGCTGGAGCTCTGCCAGCCTGCAAGGGAAAAGCCGCCATTTTCCATATTTTTCTTCTTTTTAAAGAATTTTTGAAAAAAATCCATTTTTGAAGTTTGTCGATCAATTTGTCAAGTTTGTTCATGACCCTTTCCAATATTCTTGCAACCCACTTTGGGGTGGCGACTCACGGGTTGAGAAACACTGGTTTAAAGGACATTTGAGTGTCCAGGGGGTGTAATTCTTGGTCCATCCAAAATTGAAAGCCAAACTGCCTGGAAGGGGCAGCAGTATTTTTAGCCAGGCAGTGCTGAGGATGTCACCTGTCTTCACGGCCCATTATAATCTACCTAATTCCTTCTAAACTCTTCACTCCACAGGCATTAACCACCCTCTCTCTCCTTTTTAAATGGCCTTAATGTTTCACTACTCAATTTATGCTTTCATTTGCAGTTCAGCTGCCTGCTAGCTGCTCCTGGTAATATAGCTCCTATTTCACAGCCCTGAAGCATGTTTTTTTTTTAACTCTAGCTGAAAACATTAAATCAGGTGTGGAAATCACTTTCAGTGAAGCATTGGATGCACTGGCAAGATGCTCAGGAAAGCTGGATTTTGTTTTATGAATCTGAAAGAGATGTGCCTTGAATGCTAATGACTACAAGTCTAATGCAGCAACCTCTTTTGGTTATTTTTGCTTTGTCTGTGTTTTCTAATATGTAATCTATAATATTGCGAATCACTGCGTATTCCAGTAAAGTGATATTTGGCTTTGCTTTGATCTTAACTTGAATAATACAGCCATAGGCCCCTAGCATATTAGTAAAGCTTCTAGTTTCTTTTCACCTGGAAAAAAAATGGTGTTGTGTTATATGTGATGATGCACCACAGTATCTGCACCCCCTCGTTTTCAAAGTCCTAGATTCTCCCATGTCTCAATCTGAGGGCAAATAGCATGAGTAGTCAGATCCCAGGCAGTGAGCTGTCTACCTGCAGGTGGGAGTGCCCCCTGCAATGAAAAGCCGAGCCTAAAATGTGCAGGGATTGCAGGACAAGATTCTCCCCTGAATCAGGAGCACATACCACAAGCATGATACCACATTGCTAGGGCAAGTCTTGGGCAGTTTGACTTGGGCATTCATTCCTACAACGCGCAGTGTGCATTTTCGTTAATGATCTGGCATTTATCTTGGGGGGGTAATCCCACAAGGTGCAGCTGCGATGCCCTCTTGCATGGTATCTCAGCACTGTAGCTAGCCAGACCAGCCAGCAGGGGCCATTTAAGGAGCGATGCAAAAGCTGACCAGGCCTGATTTGGAAAGGAACAAATGTGATGAACCTTTCTAATTTAACAGCAGATAACTTAAAGGATTATGGTCTGAATGGAAGCTTAGGTGCCATTTGTTCATTAGGAGTTGCTAACTCCAGGCAGAAGAAAGGCTCACTGGTTATAAATGGCATTTAGGTGTCAAGGGCAGTGCATCCTGGAGTTTGGCACAAACAGTTTAAACCCATAGAAATTAACTCTGGATTAAAGTCCAATCAGTGGCAATGCTGACTTTGGTGAGAAAGGATGCAAGTGTGGCTGGCTTTTACAGTCGATGAATAGGGGTGTTGAAATGAATGATATGCATGCCTGAACTGGTTTGAAACAACAAATGATTTTAAGAGAGAAGTTGGCTGAGCTGGGTCCTATCATGCTGGCATGTCCCTGCATCTACCTTAACAAGGTTTCTTGGTCAGGCTTGGACTCTTCTTGTTTGAGCTCCTCCAAAGCTGCCCCTTTATTCCATTAGTGAGTCTATATGTAGTTTTTCTCCGGCCCCTTAAGGCAGTGATGCTGTTCCAGCAAGAAGGGACAAATTGACCTCAGTTGCTCTGTGCCATTCACTCTCCCAGGGTACTGCTTTAGGGGAAGAAAAAAAATCAAGCAGTCAGCCTCTGCAGAGAGACCATCAACCCAAGACTTGTATGCTCAGATCGCTGATGAAGACTCCCATTACATCAAGGGAGGAAAAGCTAAAAACAAGGGGTATTGATATCAGTCCAGGGCTGAGTACTGAGTACTCTCAAGTCCTTCGCCGGAGCTGGTGCATTTGTGATAAGAGTCATGATTAGAGGCAGCGGAACGAGAATTATATAAGCACAAGGGACTTGGGGAGATCTTGGAGCCGGTCCCTGGAGGGACATCCTGAATTTGCATGGCTCGCTTGAAATTCGTTTGACACAAAGCAGAAAGCCTGAGGGCTTATGTGTTGCAAGCAGCCACGAGCTCTTGGATCCTTTATACTTACTCCTTGAAAATGGTATCCTTTTCACAACTTCCGCAGTACCCTGGTGTATTGGTAAAGCACACAGCCGCCATGATCAAGCCTCTGGTCTATTCACATTTTCAAGCAAAAATCATATAAAAACCTCAGTCAGTTTTTAAGGACACTTTATTGCTCTCAGCAATAAGGAGAAGAACTCGCCAACGGCAAGGTAGGGAGAGGGAGAAGCCATGGCTAGATTCAACATAGGCCCTTTAGGTTGGCAGCAAATTGAAGGGGGTAGAAAGCCCTTGTAGGTAAAACAATTGCTTATTGAAATATTGAAGGTCTTACTGAAGAAGGTAGTATAACAATGACGTAGCCATGATGGTCCAGAAATTATGAGAGAGAAAAGGATTTCTTAGGGTGATATCTTTTATTGGACCAATTATGTAGGCTACATAAATAAAAAACATCACCCTAAGAAATCCTTGCTTCTCACATGGATGAGGACTGGTATTTTGTGCCTGGCAGCTTGCCCAACAATTCTCCCAGCAATGCAGGTGGTCCAAATACAAGATATCACAAAAGAGCCCTGGCTTCTCATACATTTGCTGGACCATCCCAGTTACAAAAGCACTCCAACCCTACTACTTACTAATAAAAGACTTTCATCCAAAGTGTTGTGACCGGGTCTAAATAGGAGAGGACAAGCCTGCTATTGTTTGCTGACCTGACCATTCAGGGCGTAACTACATTTGAAATATGTATACACTCTCCTCCAATTTCTATGCCTGCACTACGCCTGGATAGCAGCCAATGCCAACATGCCTCTTTATACGAGCATTTTAACAAAACCAGAAAGACCAGCCTTCGTATTGCTTTCACTGGTATCTTTATCTTACAGCTGCCTTGTTTTGGTAGCGCACAGTTCAGTGATCTTCAACACCCTCCAGAGCTCCCTCCATGGGTGGGTAGGCTACAACTACCGCAGAAGCAGCAATAAAGGTCTCTGCACCTTGCAGGGGTGCTGAAATCCTGACCCCAAACCTTCAGCATGGATGGCCAGTGCCTCTTGGAGCAGGTTCCCGCTCAATATCCATCCCTTGGATTTCTGCCCGGCTGTTTGAACGGTAATGATGTTTGCTAAGGAGGTGGTGAGGGAGGCTGGGAATACAATGGGGAGCAAAGGGAGATCCCTAATCGTAGGCCACATTACCTAAGTTAGGAATTCCCAACAAACTAACTGAAGTCATTAAAGTTTGCACGTATGCATGAATCAAGGACCAGAATTAACACGAATGGCATAAAATCGGACCCTTTCCCAGTTGGAATTGGATAGACGCAGGGATGGTCCGTTTCCAATCCTATTCATCCCATGTGCTGGATTTGAGAGGGGCTTCATGGGTGCTAGGGTGGGGCCATGACTTGGAGGCTGGAGAATTGCCCCGGGTGCTGGGGGAGCTATGCAGCAGCGTTCCCTTAGCTCAATTATGTGGTATGGCTTTTCCCAAGCATTTGCAGTCATGCCCAGAACACACATGTAACTAATATCCTTGGCCAGGTAAGTCAATTAAGTGAGCTACTACTAATCTCTGCTAAGAAAGGAGAGTTTCCAGTACAGAGATGGTGACACCTGATGCCCCCTCTGCACAATCGCCTGCACGTTAACAGATAACTTAAACCAATAATCGCACTGTAGCTGTTTAACTTGTGGCTGCTTACATTTCCTCGCATGGGGTTGTTACTCTGATGCTGGCACGGCGCGTTTATGGATGGCTATACTGCAAAATAATTAAAATTGGTGCCTGCAGGGTAAAAAAATCTGTGAATGATAGTGTTTAGTTTGGCAGTACAATGAATTCGATGGCATGGACTGATTTCTAACTGTTGTCTGACTGCCAGCAAAAAAAGGGGATGCTGTTTGCCAAAACTCAGAAATCCTAGCGAGGTGCTCTTTCAAAAAGATGAACATCGTCCTAAGATATGAATATCATTTATATGACCTCATTCTTCAATCGCTTGTTCTCTGGAACCGGGTAAGTCTTGTAATCAGCTCAAAGGCCTTACATTTGAAACCTCTTTTTTATGATCTGGACATTTTTATAAACTGTAAAGCAGACACTATAAATATTAGCATCATTTTGTGTACAGCAAACCCTTCTTGCACTACTGAGAGATGTCTGCTCACCAGGGGTTTAATAACAGCCCTATGGCCAGCTGTGTGCTCCCAGCACGTGCCCTTCTTTGCATTGACACAAGCAGGACTATTTCCTGTTGAACCTGAAGCTTTGTGCTTTGCTACTATTGAAATAAGAATGGTCATTTTTCTCTTTTGGTGACACACATCATTGGCTCACACTCCTCCTTGCCCCTCCGATCAGGTCCCGTCTGACACCGTCTCAGCTCTCTGGGGCAGGGATTGTCATGCTTCACCCGTACGGTGCCCTGCACCAACGGGCCCTGATTATGAGACCTAGCCCGTGCTACAATAAATCATAATCACTTGGTCGCTCCCACAGGGTGGTGCCGCTTGATAGCAGTATCTAGCAATTGCTCTGATATAATTTGCCAGTCATTGGCTGCCATACGGCGCCTCGGGTTATTAACTGGTGGACGTGGAGCATTCCCACAGACTCCCCTGCTGTCATTTAGAAAGCACCGCTTCAAAAAAGGCAGTGACCGCGAATCAGAATGACAGCGGTATCGCCCCACTGGCAGCTCCCTATAAAGTCTTCTTTAACATCTTGCTCCCGCGCTTGCTGCCCTCCGCAGAAGAAATCCTGGGGGGAGATCAGTGGGGATTCTTCGAGAGTAGACTGACGGCAGCCCAAATCTTCTCGCTAAGACAAATAGTTGAGAAAAAAACGGGAATATCAAAGTGTCCGCGTGGTTCACAGACTTCCAGAAAGCCCGTGACAGCATGCATGGAGAAAGTCTGCGGTCTGTATTACCGAAGTTAGGAATTCCCAGCAAACTAACTGAAGTCATTAAAATTTGTATTGTAGGCATGAATCAAGGACCAGAATTAATATGGATGGAATCAGATCGGACCCTTTTCTAGTTGGAATTGGAAAGACACGGGGATGGTCCGTTTCCAATCCTATGCAACCTGGCACTGGAAATAGTAATCAGGGACATAAGAAACATGGGAAGAGGAGTTTAACTGGGCTCATCCCAAGGAAAACGAAGCTTTGAGTCTATAAAAGCATAATCAGGCCACGTGTGAGCTGTGGCAGCAATCCACATACAGCACTACCAAATGGTTTGAAAGGAAGATTTTGATGGGCACCGTGTGATCCCATCTCACAAGAACGGTGCATGAGTAATATGTGCTGTACAGGGATCCAACCCTGACATGGAGATCAGAGCACAAGCACTACACTGGCTGGATCCTGTTGAAATAATGGAAGTGACCCAGCATCAAAGAAGCTGCTCTTTGGGCTGCCGGGGGGGAGAAGGCCACCTGGGTGACCTAGATGGTAGATGATGTAGTGTCAAACCTACAGAAGTTAAATGTGGGCGACTGAAGGATGAAGGCACACAACAGACAGGCACGTGTGCAAATACAGGAGGCAGCCAAGGGCCTGAGTCCTGTAGCACTACGTTACAGACTTGCTTTCTGTGGAGAACCAGGACATCGTGGGTGAGGCAGGGCTGGTTGTGCCTTTCTGCCAAGCCAGGCTCCGAACCGCAGGAGCTTTAATGGCACCAACGAGGAGAGCAGCTTCTGGGCAAAAAAGACAAAGCAGCTACTCAACAGAGGACATAGTCTCCCGTGTCCTCAGGTCCCATCTTCATCTCTTGCTCTTCCTAGACTGGGAGGACTTTGGAGGCTTGGGCCAGACCCTGATCTATGTTCAGGCACCCCAAGAGCTGTCTGAAGTTTTGTCCCTGCAATAGTACAGAATCACCAGGGCATCGGGACTCCCCTGTTCCTTTCCAACCTACCTCCAACACCCCCCAGTCTGCCTTGCAATGCCCCTGCACAGGGCGGGGGAAGGCAGAAGCCCCCCTCGCACCAGCAGTTATCCCCAGGCAGGAAAGCACCCTGGGTGCAGGACTGTACCCTGGCCTTGCAGTCTCTACAGGGGCAAAACTTCCCCGGTCTGCTTTCTGCCCGAGTGCAGCGCACAGCCTCACGCTCTGCACAGCCATGGGATGCCAGGGCTGATTTATGCCACATCTTTTTCTAGTGATCCTGGTGCCAAACTGGGAGCAGAGGCCAGATTCTCAGAGGTGCTGAGTGCCCCAACTCTGGGGGGAAACAATAGGGGCTGGCCCTAAATACAAGATCAGGACAGCTTGGGAAAACTACCCACTGTCTGTGTTGCTAGCGTGAGGCCTGGAAGTGGGAAATGCCCCCTCCTTCCCCTTGGCTCTGCCTGCATGCTAAACAAGCCACGATGTGCCCAAGATCATGCTAAGTGTTGTCCAATCGATTTTGCCCCTTTTTCTTTCTTTAGCATCTCTCTTTACATAGTGATGCATAAGTGCATCCCTTCCATTAAATAGATGGCTTGCTGACTAGCATCATCATAGCCTAATGGAAAGCCTGATTTGGAGGGTGATTGATGGTGTAAGTCAAAGTCTTTTGACCTTATCCTTCTTTGGTCCACTCCAGTTAGTTGACAGAGTCTCTCCTTGTCTGTGCTGCTTGCGGGATCAGCTCTCCTCCTTTTGCACTAGGCCCTTGCCTTTTGAGCTGTTTCTGTAACCACCAAGCTACCTTGTGGATAACTCAATATGTGTTGTACCTGCTCCGACCACGTAATGGTTTGATGCTGCAACACAGCCCGCTGCAAGCTGCTGCCCCAAGACACTTAACTGATACACAAGCAGCCAACTGCTTTGCCCACTGCCTTTGCCTCCCAGCAGCAGCTCCTTTAGGCCCCTAATCCAAGTACTTTGCTACTGAGCATCCCAAAGCCCAAGCCCTCACCTTTGCCTTCTCCCTGAGTCAGTCCTGCTTTTAGCCCTGAAGCCTAAGGAAGCTGCACCTATTTCAGAGAGCAGGTCTCCAGTGACCGCTCCAGCCCCAGGTTTGCTGCAGGTTGTGCTGGGCTGTGCTTCCAGGTAAGTGGTCTCCTCTTGTTGGCTGGCTGAGCTCTGCCTGGGGCTGGATGGCTCCCCTTAATAACAGGATGCTGTCCTGTCCTGTCCTATTTCAGGACCGTGGCACACTAAGCCAAGCTTGTTCTGCCCTCTCCTAGATCAGGCGCTGGAGCCCCACTCCTGGTGTTAACCCAGAAGAGCCCTTGGTGGAAACAGCTGGCCCTCCAGACAGCCCTTCCCCTTCCCCTACCTGCCCTGCCCAGCTGCCGGGATCTCGCCTCCCACCTCTCAAGCGCCCAAGGCCGTTCTGGTCCCCGACTGTGGCTTCTGCTTCCTCCCCCTGGGTACGTCCCTGAAAACGAGCGAGAATTGTGGATGGCCTTCTCCATTTCCAATGTCAAATCAGCTACAGCTCTTAAGTGCTCTCTGTTGTTTTATTGTTTGAGGCCTCAGAATAGCATTTATTGATTTGTGCCTTGCATTGGACAACCAGGATGGCAGCACTAAAGAAGTCTGCTTTCTATGCACACCCTTTCCTTGCATTGCCTTCATGGACAACAAGAGCAGTCAGGCACAGGGACAGACTTGGCTTCTTCCTTGCAGGTTATCTTGCCGTCTGCTCTTAGCAGATGCTGCAAGTCCCCCGGGGTTCAGCAAGGTTATTGCTGGATGATTTGGGGAGCCCTTTCTCCTATTCTTTTCTCTTTGGGGGTCACTACCCCTTTGCCTGCCCGGTCCCTGTGTTAATCAGGAATGAAGGACACAAGCACACCCATGTCTGGATCAGACACACGGTCCATTGAGGCCTGGTTTCTGTCTGACGACAGGCACCGCATTCTTTAGAAAAAGGTGTGAAATGGCACGAATTAGAGAATTATGGTCTATCCTGTGCACAGAGGAGTTTTATCCTAGCCCCTGCCAGGTGGGGATCAGTTTACACCTGGAAGTAGGAAGGTTTACATCCCTTATATTTTACTTTATTAATACTGTAGGAAATGTTCATGTCCATGCATAATTCTTTTTTTTTTTTTAACCCCATTAAGCTGTTACACCAGGGGCAGGCAATTATTTTGGGCAGAGGGCCGCTTACTGAGTTTTGGCAAGCCATTGAGGGCTGCAGGACAGGCAGCCGGGGGCAGATAAATATTAATTTTCTACATTTTTAGGGGCCCCGGGGGCCGGATAGAATGGCCTGGCGGGCCACATCTGGCCCACGGGCTGCATTTTGTCCACCGCTGTGTTACACCCACATAAAAGGTACTCCGGTGACTAATTTACATTAAAAGCTATGGGAGTTAGTTACCAAAGTGCCTTGGCAAACCTGGGCCTTGCACTTAAACATCCCTGGTGGCAGTGAGTCCCACAGATCATTTAAACATTGAACAGAAAAACCTTCCATTTTATTTAAGTGTCTTGCCTTTCAGCGTTATATGTCTGTCCCTTCTCCCAGGTGGCTACAATTAATTTAGTATCAGGCCATGTGCGTGACTAATTAACATCCTTCTAAAACAAATGCATTACACTTCACACTGTCTACGCTGAATTTTGCCTCCCTTCGTGATGCCCACTCCCCTTTGGGAGGTCATTCTGCATTACCTTCTTCAGTCTTCTTTTCTTGTTTAATCAAGACCAGAGATTCCCAAACTTTTTCTTATTGCGTATCCCCTTCCCAAGGTACCAGTTGCCCATGTATCCCTACTACTATATATTTGATATTTTCCCCCCCTGAAATACCAATTATTATTATAATGAAAATTAAATCCACCATTACACAGTTTCTCCCCAGAGATGTCTTACATACCCCCAGGGGTACGTGTACCACCGTTTGGGAAACTCTGATCTAGATAATGTGGTGTCCTCTACAGCATTTGCTACTTTACTGATCTTTCTGGCTGCACCAGAACATATTGCATTGCTTTGCATATAATCTGAGTTGTCTGCATTAAAGATGTCACGGTGCTGTCTTTTTCCTGTTTTCAAGCCCAGATGTCATGCAAATACCATGCAGTATAAGAGAAAGAGCTACCAGCTGTGTTAGCCTGAAGTCAGTCAGAGAGCAAGGTAGAGATGGGAACCAGTGGAGAAATTGTATACTTTAGTATTATCCTGTGTGACATTTTACTTAGCACCTGCAGAGTGCTGTACGTATCCAAAGTGTAGTATATCATAAACGAATTAACTCGATCTTAATTCATCTCAATTAGCATGAAACTTTACCTTTTTGGAAGGCCACAGTGAAAAATCAATGATCCAAGAAGTGTAAAAACCCCGTTGAGACCAGCAGGTGGGGTTATCCTGCCATTTCAGCTTTGAGGATGCCACCATAAGAAGGGCCTGTTTTTCTTAATGAAGAAGAAACATGGAAGAACCCATGTTGTGACTGCCATTTAAGTTAATTTAGAAGCACAGATTTAATTCCCTTCTTTCCCCCTCTGGATTTTTTTCGCACATAATCAAGCAATAAACTCCTGCTGGAAAAAAAACAAACGGCTTCACCGTAGGAAAATGAATTATTTAGGAAATGCAATTACTGTTTCCCATGCATTTATTAAATCATGTTTTTTCCCCTCAAAAACCTCACAAAGATGATATGACGTACATCTGGTGCTCCTTCTCCTATAGTAGCATGATCTCTCTGTGATACTAAACTACAATGGTGGTACTAGCATCCATTCCTGGGCGCAGGTGTGGGAGTGTGAGTGTGCATGTGTGTATCTAAAGGGTCCCCTTAACCATTTTGTGTACAACAGTGATTCCTTGTGATGGGCTGTATCAATCCCTTGAAGGGTTAAAGGCAGTGTCAAAGCGGTGTAAACCTCGCCTGCCGCACCTTGAGCAGGGTTGGCATCAGAGTGAGGGAGGAATGCAAGAGGAAAACAGGGAACCTGATCCTCAAACTCAAACCCATCGGGGTAGTCTGAGACACACTCTTAGAAGAGCCTTTGAGTTATCTCCAGGAAGAGAACCTAAGTAACAGTGCAAGCTCTGAGCTGCCAAAGGGGGTGGGTACCTTGCTCCCTAACTAGAGATGGGGAGGCAGTTACTGTCTAGCATGCCAGGCAGGGATGGCAATGCCCAGGGGAACAGCAGATGGGCCACCCTGCACAAAAGAAGGTGATTTTTAGGGATACACAAAACACTTGTGGTCTCCAGTCTGTATTGAGCCCAACATAACTACAGTGCTGGGCACTGTCTGAGATGGAGGGCACAAAGCTGGGTTCCCCACTGGTTTCCCAGTTCCAGGGACACACACCCATTCCTGTGTATCAACAGCTCATGCTAGCTGCTCTCCAAAAATCACACCTGGGCGATGGCTGCGATGTCCTGTAGTCCCCCAGCTGCTGCCCTGAGTCCTGATGCATCTCTCATCACCCTGGGACCTTAAAACAACATGGCTTGGGCCGAGCCTCCCACCGGTCATGCTGTCCAGTGCTACCCTCTGGGACTTCTCTTGTCACTTGCTGCTGACTGAGGTTGGAAGTAAATGGATCAGAGATGAGTCTTTCTGGCAAACCCTCCTTGAATCAGACAGTTTGGTTGCTAAATGATGGCTTTTGCCATAAATCACTCTGCTGAATATTAGTGGCTGTGACAGGCACTGGCAGCAGAGCTGGCTTTCTTGGCATCTAAACAGACATGAAATGGAAGGGGATGATCCGTTTTTTACTTTGAGGAAGGTGAAAGGAGTGGTTCTGGTACCAAAGGCTTCTGCTTTCCCCCTGTTAGAGGTCACTGATGCCCCTGGATGGTCCAGAGGGTCAGGCCAAAAAAGGCTCGGTGATCAGCAGGGCTGGGACTGTCTGTTTTTGCCTGCCTTTCATGGGCTGACCACTATGATCTGGAAAGCATCCTTTCCAAAAATGCATCAAATGGCAAGCGTGTGCATCTAGAGGCCCTGGAGGCAGCAGAAGCACTGAATACACTACGTAACCTTGTGTTGTTCTGGTCCAGATTGAACCTGATGCTGAGGAATGCTCCTAGAGTCGGTCTGCAAAGTAGAGGTGGGCAATGGCACAATAAGCAAGGTTACCTAAGCCACCTCCAGCCCTTCTTATGCTAGAAGAGTCCCCAGATACTGGGCACACACAGGGGAGTTTGGGATGGGAAACTAAAAGCCACACTGGAGATGCCCACATAGCCTGCTCATCAGCGAGTTTCATGTCACCCTGATGCACAGAGGATGTGAGCCTCCCCCGGACTTCTTCTAGTGACCCTGGTGCCAAAGCTCAAGGAGCAGAGACTCATGCGGCTGGCTCTGGGAGCACAGTCCAAGCTGCAAGTCAAGGCTGTAGTTGAGACCCTTGCACCTACAGCTGGATGTGTAAAGGCAAGAGCCAAGGCAGCTTGCAGGGTTGGGTTTAGGCCTGCCTCAAGGTGCACACAGGTGCAGCAGGGGAAGGAGTTTTGCTGGAGCTGCCTGGACTTTCTCCCATTGCCACTGTGGTTGTGTGGGGCAGGACCCCCAGGGCTGTGGTGCGGTAGGGATGCCCACCTCTAACCATCCGAGAGACCATGCCCAGCAGCCAGGGTTCAGCTCAGCAAACTCGGAGACACTCTTGGTCTCTTGAGACCCTAACTCCCCTCCACAGTCAACACTAATCCCAGGTTGAAAGCCATGTGCCTTTGCACACACAGGCACAGCCTGTTGCTCACTAAGCAGGCAGACAGGGGGCACTGCTCACCCCTGAGAGCAGCAGCCAGGTGTTTCCAAGTCATCCTCTGCCCCAGAGCCCGGACCCTTGCTCTCCCCTAAGCTCTCCCCTGGTCTCCCACTGCCCCGGGGTTTCTCCTCTGCCCGGGTATGCAGACACTGCACTTTCCTGCCCTGCCCTTGGGAAGGGCAACTGCTGGGTCCTGAGCAGGGCAGCAGTGGTAGCCAGGAGAGGGAATGAGAAGCTGGGAGGGACATTAATGGACTGGAGAGTGTGCAGAAGGCAGCTGGGATTCTGGCTCTGAGTTAATGTTGTTACTAACCTGGATGCCAGAAGGGGAGAGTGTATCCAAAGCCACCAGTGCTAACCTGGGTGGTGGGGAAACTGAGGCAGCAGCAGGGTCTGACACTGGATGAGGCTAGATCCACACCTTGTGCAGTCCTCATTAAGCAACGAGTGTGGACCATAATATAAACCCTTCCCCTTCCCCCCATCCTATCCCCCAATCTGGGAGCAGCAGAGAAAGGCTGTGGACGGACAAAACAATCGCACTACTGTAGTGAGCGAGTGAGAGTGGTGTGCGAGACCTCCTGCTCCGGGACGCTCCAGCTGATCCAGCACTCTGCAACCGTCTACTCCCACCCCGTAGTAAGTCAACCTAAACCATACTGCATTTACCCCTGCATGAAACAGAAGGTAAAGCATTGCAGGTTGGCCTCTGGTTACCACGAGGTAGAGCAGATGGATGAAACAGGTCCAGCAGAGTCCACGGCACCGCGCCATGTCTCTCTGGCTCCCGTTAGACTGGGATAAGGGTTTCCTCTGCACACATCCAGAGTCACCGCCGGCCGGCCATGTCCCCATGAACACAGAGCAGTGGTACAAAGTGGGCTGGTGTCCGAGTGGCAGGGACACTCCCCTGCCCGCAAGGGCAGCTCCATCGCTTACAGAAAACAGCTGAACAAGGAGCAACGGTCTCACGTTGCAGCAAGGGGAGTTGAACTTAGATATTAGGAAGAATTTTGTCACCGGGAAGGTGGTGAAGCACTGGACCAGGATACCCAGAGAGGTGGTGGAAGCTGCATCCTTGAGGGTTTTCAAAACCCGGCTAGACAAAGCTTTGGCTGGGATGATCCTGTTGGGGCTGGTCCTGCTTTGAGCAGGGGGTGAGACTAGATGTGACCTCCTGAGTTCCCTTCCGACCCTCATTTTCTATCAAGCAAATCCCAGCTCCATGCTCTGTGGCTGCTTCCTAATCCAATTTCCCATTAGATCCACAAAACCTCAGCATGGCAGAGCACTGGGGTCATGGCGAGCTTCCCCATGTGTCTGTTCACAGGATGTCACTACTCACCTCGGTCCATCCCAGCCCTTTCCTACCACACAGGGCATCGCTCCCTTCACTTCCAGACAAAACCCTTGCTGCTCAATGCGCATGGCCAGGAGGGTCCTCCCGCGCATTCAAATGAAAGCTCAACAGAAACCATCTTGAAATGTTACACATTTTTCAAGCACTAACTTTGTCACTGGTTGGCTCTTTTCATAACTGGGCAGACATTTTTATGGTGTGATAATTACTTTGCACATCTGGCTGGCTTAAAGTTATTGCGCGATGAACCACTTAATTGCATAATATGCATAATGTGTGACAGGGGCCTCAAGAAGTAACCTGATCCTGGAGCTGCCAGTTAACCCCAGGGTGGGCAAAGCCAGGATTTCATAGTACCCAGGCAGAAATACCTCCCAGGGCTTGTCCTGTAGCCGCATGCTGACCGCTGGCACCCCAGGGATAGCCCTTTTGTGCTCCAATAAAACCCACTGTGAGAGAAATGAATCCACTTGTATTCTCCAGCAGGCATGCAGAGAGCCTGGCAGAGAGCAAGCCACCAGGACATCTAGCCAGGCTCACATGTCATGAAATGCAGGTGTTTCTACTGTCCGCTGCCAGTGGGGGACAAAGGGCTGCAACTGGCACTAGAAAGCTGGGCACAGAGCAGGGAGCTGGCAGTGGGGAAGGCATTGTCCCGACTATCCTTTTTCTCTGTGGGGAATTTAGTTCAAAGTAGGAAAAAAAGATGTCCTGTGCTGCTAAGAGCACCACTGCTTTTGCTGCAGCAGGGGTGGTAAAAGCCTCTCAGCCCGCATGGTTTATTGCCGTGGGGAATCCAGATCCCAAGCTGGATCTTGCTGTTTCCTGACGAATCGCTCCTACTGAAGATGGCTCCACTTCCCCGAGAGCTGCTGCTTCCAACTGTCCCTTGAAATGCTATCAGACTGCTTCTCCGGCCCAGCTCAGCCTTCGCAGGGCCTGTCCTCTGCGAGTCAAATGCAATGCCTTCCAGCTGGGGCATGGCCTGAAGAGGAGTGGAGTCAGGTAAGGGCATGTGCTTCTGGAGGCCAGTTGTTTTTTCCTTCCACTCAGTAGGAATCGGCAAATCTCTGATGCAGAAGTCAGAGTCAGCGCATTTGCAACCCCCACCCCGGTTCAAATGTCTCCCATGGTGCACAGTGAGCAAGCCAGGCACAATCAATCCAGGTAGGACAGGCCTGGAGCTAAGAATGAAGGCAGGACACACATTTTTCTTTCAACAGAGGAACAAACACACGGATGCTCTTGTTGCCCTGTGGGGTCAGGCCAATGCTCAGGATCTCAATATCGCGCTGTTAGACAGGAGGGCATGGTGTACAATTGCACATGCACACACACAAATCAATTAGGCGTGCACACACACTCTAGGTGTACATATAACCCCACCAGGTGTGCACACACACATTACCAACTCAGGCACATACACATCCAAAATTACTAGCCTAGGCATATGCACACCTATCACCATTTCAAGTACCGACACACTATACACACCAAAAGTTAGGCAAAAATCAATTGCCAATACCTGCACACCCAATACACATACACGGATCACTAATTCGTACATCATACACATGATGACATATATACATATATGTATATTCACCAGTTCACACACATACCACCCACCTACACATACACACAGGTGAGTTCCTAACCCGGATGGTACGGTATGAATGTGTGTGTGTTTTGGGTACCTTGGTAACTAAAGAGCAAGTGGCAGAGATCAGGGAAAAAGGCAGTGGGGACAAGGCAATAGCAATGGTGGAGATCAGGGGAAAAGGCAGTGGGGACAAGGCAATAGCAGTGGTGGAGATCGGGGAAAAGGCAGTGGGGACAAGGCAATAGCCGTGGCAGAGATCAGGGGAAAAGGCAGTGGGAATGCGACATTAGCAGTGGCAGAGATCAGGGGAAAGGCAGTGGGGACAAGGCAATAGCAGTGGTGGAGATCGGGGAAAAGGCAGTGGGGACAAGGCAATAGCCGTGGCAGAGATCAGGGGAAAAGGCAGTGGGAATGCGACATTAGCAGTGGCAGAGATCAGGGGAAAGGCAGTGGGGACAAGGCAATAGCAAAGAACCAGGGGTTTGCAGGCAGAGAGGAGCTCAGGACGGCTGGGGCCACAGGAGCATGGGACAGGTGTTGGAGGTGGTGGGGAGCCAGAAGCAGGAGAGGGAGAAATGAGACAGAAGTGAGAGGGGCGAGGAGCAGAGATTGGAGCAGGGCCGAACCGTAGTAAAGCAAAACCCAACTCAGGGGTCCAAACAACAGTTTTATTAAATGAACACCGTACTGTACAGCTTGGCTCCCACACACACTCACACAAGCACTCCCACACACACTCACACGATGGTAGCAGGAGAAAGCGACTCTGTGGAAGGGTTGGAGAGAAAGTCAGAAATGGGTGGGGAAGGGGAGGGAATGCATTTTAAAAATAAAAAAACCAAAACGGGGGGGGGGGTTTGCTACACTTTTAGCACCTGGGCAGCTCTGGCATAGCCCGTCAGGGAGCTGGTTTGTATATACGGATGCACCGGGCTGACTGTGTTAGCCCACTTTGGAGGTCCTTTGACCCGCTGGAACGGAGCGTGGTTGCTTCCCCGGCAGTCTCACGTGGCAGACTGCCTCCCCCACGTCACGCGGCGTAGCTAGGCACAGCGCTGCCAAAAATCGAATCATTCCCTTTCGATGAACACTGCACCAGCAAATGGGACAAATACCTGACACTGATGCTGTATGAGGAACATGAAGCAAGTCTCCTGCTTCACAAGGGAACTGGGGGAATGATGGGATGATTGCCCCCTGCCCTGTGTAGGGACCATTTTGACTACTGGCACCTTCTTTGCCCAGCTCCTTATTCAGACCCCGCAGAGGAAGCAGGGGCAAACTGTTCAAACAGGTTTATTTTTTTTTTGTGGAAATTTCTTCACGCGACAGGTCAAATGAGCCGGAGCAGTTCCAAAGCCTTTGAAGCATTCAAAAGCCTTATGCGGCCCTACTACCAGCAAGTATCCTCCACCCCAGACTTTTCAGTTCGGGGCTTCAGATACAAACAGTTCAAACCGGTTTCCCAAAGGGAGTTGGTTTGAGAACAGGTGCCCAGTCCGGAGTGGGAGTGCTTCCCCCACCCCCCTATGGGCATGCTGGCAAGGTGCCTTTACCTGGCAACCTGCTGGCAGGTCCATGCTGGTATTGCCTGCTCCTCTGGTTGCCGTTTCTACCCTTCGAAGGCTCCTGCTCAGGCTGATTCCCAGCAAGCAGGTGTTTTCTTCCCTGCTGGGGATGGTAGCAGTCAGTGCTGTCAGTCCCAGGAGGCGCTGGCACTGGCACCGGCACTGGCTGGCATGTGAGGGACTTGAGTGCTCCCTGAGCCTGGGTATCATCTGGCTGGAACAGTTCCCTTTTCTTCACACATGATTCAGAGCCTCCTTAGCTGGAGGATGGATAATAAAAGCAGGGATGACTTTAATCACCCACTCTCTACTTCACTTGAAATTGGATTTCACCGCCAGCCGACTCAGTCGTCATCCTCTGTAGTCATCCATGCCCTGCTCAGCATGCCAGAGATGTTTTGGGGCTGACTGTTTCTAAAGCCACGCTGTGTCTTATCTACTGCTTCCCCATTATATAACTAACTGGACCGTCTTGCCAAATGTCAGAACGTGACACCACGTTTCTGGGACTTTTAGGACAACAAAGAGCTATTACAAGTGGCTTCAGGGGCAGATTTGGGGGGAGGGGAGCGCAGTGGTGCAGTTGTTCCCCCCTGACTTTAAAACCACCTGCCTGGCAGCAGCAGCAGCAGCATTTCCAGTCAATCAGGAGTGAATGAGCGTCACTTAACGTCAAGGCTAGTTACTGTCGACCTGATCCCTTCTACGCCCTTCGCTGCACACACATTAACGATCTGCTCTACTTTTTGAATGGTTTTGACATTCTGCTAATCCAGCTGGTCTTTCTTCTGCAGTTCTGCTGTGGGTGAACCGG
>NW_005842059.1:1604852-1608270 GCF_000455745.1 Alligator sinensis
TAGCTTCTTTCACAGCCCTGCAGACTGGTTTTAACTCGAGCTAAAAGCACAAACTCTGGTGTGGAAAGATTGCACTCGGGTGAGTGTGGAAATAACTTCCAGTGAAGCATTGGATGCACTGTCAAGACGCCCAAGGAAGCGAGATTTTATTTTAAGAATCTGAATGAGATGTAAATTCAATTCTAGTGGCAGCAGGATGCAAGAGGCAACATTTTGTGATTATTTTTTGCCTAGCTTGTGTTGTGCTTTTTTTTTTTTAAATATGGAACATGAGATATAGCAAATTCATATACAGTCCAATAAAGTGATATTTGTTTTTCGCTTTTACCTTAAGCTGAATAATACACTAGGTCCCTAGCATATTGCAAAGCTTCTGGTTTCTTTTTACCAGGAGAGAAAGTGTCTTGTGTTGTATACAAAGATGCACCATGCCATCTGCACCTCCCCTTTCAAAATCCTAGATGCACCACCCATGCGTTGCTTTGCGTTCCACGAGGACCATCGAAATACAGGGAGCCAAAGGGAAATATTTCATGTTATAACGTGTGCGTAATTCTGGCTGTTGTAATGCAACAAAGCTTGGGCTTCTGTAGGTCTCAGGATACACCCAGCAAGCAGGCTCAGCAAGGTAGCTCCTGCAGCCAAGGAAACTGTTGGCATCCCCAGCGATCACTGGGCCACTTTATTATCCTCATTCAACCCCCCCCAGCTTCAGTCTCTGCCCTGCTGTGAGACCACATAAAACAGGATAATGCTTAGACTCACTCTCTATCATCCTGACTGCTCTTGCTTCCTTGTTTCCTTGTGCTCCTCCGGCTGTCTTTATCCATCTGTGGCCTCCTATCTGATGCTTACCTTGTAAGAAGTAAGGGGGGTTTTTTTGGTAATATTTTACTGGACCAGCTGTATAGCGGGGAGAGACGTGAGATGATCTTTTGGGCATAAAGAGCCCTTCTTAGACTGTGAGCTGCTTGGCACAGGGACCATCTTGTTCAGTGTTGGCACAGCACCTGCTACAACGGGGTCCTGGTCTGGGACGGGTGCTCCCAAGTGCTATATTAAAAAAAAGGACCACAATCACAGCACCAGTCCTCTAGGAATTGTGCTAACTCATTAAGTTGTTGAGAGTACCGAGGCTGGAAAACTCGTTACATTAAGTGAAGCCTAGTATCATCACTAGTATCAGACTACAACACAGGTTAGTTGCAAGAACCCTCCGTGTTTCCAGCAGTTCAGTCTAAAATTCAACAGATTTGCCGGGCGAGAGACCTGACAGCTGTTTAGACAAAACAGGGGAGCTGCTTTGACTTTACTTGTCTGCTGAAGATTTTACTTGTCCTTGAACCTGTGGCTGAATCGACATCTAAGATAATAGATATCAAAGATTACAGTCTCGGTGACCCCTTCCAGGAAACAGAATCGTTCCAAAATTATTACTTCCACATGACAGATGAGGCCCAGTGTGCACCAGGTTGACCTGGGCTTGGCTGGAAAATCCAGTGGGCAAAACACATTTACATGACTTGTTTTTTGATAATTCACTAAATTGTCTAAGTTTCCAAATTCTGGCTTTAGTGTTTTTTGTTTGAACTAGAATGAGGAGTCTGACCGTTTCGTTAGCAGCTACCTGGTATCTTTCATGGAAAGTAAATTAGGATCCATGTTAAGATTGCAACAGGCCTCTGTTGGTATGAAAATAATCCACGCAGGCTGGTGAAAATTAGGAGAGAAGTTTATCTTTGCAAGAAAACCATGGGATGGTCAGGAATTATGGGTGAACCCGCTCATCCCTTTCTTACTGGCTGTTTTGTGATTTCCCTTCTTGAATGATCTGTTTTAAATGTTGCAAATCCTAACAGCATTTTAAACTCTAATTTCTTATTTACTTGAAAAGCTCTTTTGGCGAATACAACTTAAACAGTTGCAATAATTCTCCAGTCTGTACTTTAGCTAAATGACAGAGACCCAAAGAACAGCGAGAAGCAGAGTGGAGATAATTAGCTAATTAAAGTTATTTATAGTGAATCCTTCTCACAGCTGTATATCATTACTGGAGTGGAATTAATGAACAGAGCGTTATCAGCAGTGGTTACAGGCTTCCCTGCACTCTTTTCCTTAGGCTAAGATCAGAAACTTGCATCTCAGTGCAGTTAAAATACAATGTACATCACAGAGCAACCGTGTGAATAATAACCAATGTGCAAAGGCTATTGCATGCAGAACCCAGCTGATGCAGGTAATACACGTTTGTAAGAAACATTAAGTGGCCTACCCGGATCTGCATCATTACAGATTCCCACTTTGCTGGAAACGCCATAGAGTAGCAGCAGTGTGCTAAAGGAATTTGATTTCAGCCCTGCAAACGCTTATTCATGGGCATAGCTTTCAGATGTCAATGGGAGTTCTCCCCTACTTAACATTTAAGCATGTAAGTGAGCACTTATGCAATGCACTGGTGTGTGCGTGTGTGTTAGCTAAATGGCCTATATTGAGTTGCTGCCCAAAGGATCCGAGTTAGCCATGGTTCATTAATCTTTTTAATATATATTGCATTCCAAGAGCCAAATCAGTACCAGATTCAATTGGGCAAAACCCAATATTCAAGATACAAATTCAACTGAGCAGAGCTCAGCCGTTTGAGTCTGCATGGCTCTACACCAAGCGAGTATCCTCCCTCCCAGACTCATCAGCTTGGGGCTTAAGAGACTCCCCAAATCCGTGGCACGCATCCTATGTGCAAGCCCTCTGCCTGGGGGCTCTGGGGCTCAGATGCCCCCTAGTCTCACTTGCTCCTAGCCAAAAGGCCAGGGGGACAGCATGAACCAGTGCCCTATTACTCAAAGATTGTGCATTGGGGAAGCTCACGGGGGTCAGCCTGCTTCAAGTTTATGACCAGGTTACAAAACGCCTGGACACAGGAGGAGGGGTTGACGTCATTTACTTGGACTTCAGGAAGGCCTTCGATACGGTATCCCACCCCATACTGGTGAACAAGTTAAGAGGCTGTGACTTGGATGACTACACAGTCCAGTGGGTGGTGAATTGGCTGGAGGGTCGCACCCAGAGAGTCGTGGTGGATGGGTCAGTATCGACCTGGAAGGGTGTGGGCAGTGGGGTCCCGCAGGGCTTGGTCCTTGGACCGATACTCTTCAATGTCTTCATCAGCGACTTGGACGAGGGAGTGAAGTGTACTCTGTCCAAGTTTGCAGATGACACAAAACTGTGGGGAGAAGTGGACACGCTGGAGGGCAGGGAACAGCTGCAAGCAGACCTGGACAGGTTGGACAAGTGGGCAGAAAACAGAATGCAATTCAACAAGGAGAAATGCAAAGTGCTGCACCTAGGGAGGAAAAATGTCCAGCACACCTACAGCCTAGGGAATGACCTGCTGGGGGGCACGGAAGTGGAAAGGGATCTC
>NW_005842059.1:1609904-1675791 GCF_000455745.1 Alligator sinensis
TTTCCTGCCTATGCAGGGGGTCGGACTCGATGATCTATTGAGGTCCCTTCCGACCCTAACATCTATGAATCTATGAAGTGCAAGGGGAAGGCCTCACCATGGGAAAACCACTTTGTTGATTATTGCTAACTGAAAATCATGGCATCCCCCTTGGTCATTAGTTCAAACCAAAACAGCTGGGACTTTTGGCTGGGAGGTCTCCAGTTCAAGCCATAGGTGGTTAGTCGAGAGAGAAGCTGTCTTGTATAGGGTGAGAGTAGGAGGAGGATGGAAGGGATAACCATCCCAGGGAGTGAAATCCTTGTCCCCATCCAAGCACAGGGGAGTTTTGCTTCTGGCTTCAGGGCTGGGATTTCACCCCAGGTCTTCAAATCGTTCCCATTTGTCTCTCCCAAATAAGATGATACTTCTATTTGGCAATAGAATGTATTCATTTTAGACCGAAAAGCAATTAATAGACAATGCACCGAAGCTTGTGACAGCTGCCCACGTCTCAGCCTTACACGCTTTGCAGTCTGCATAGCGTGTTCTGTAAGAGAACCTTCCCTGGTGTACAAAAATGCTATCAATTGAATTAGGACAGCTCATGCTCTCAGCTTACTCTCTCCTTCAGCATCCTGGGCAGTATCTAGCAATTGTCCTGTGCGCACAGGGATCATTCAATATAGGAAGCAAAATGTTTCAGCCAAAAATCACTGGCAAATGGACTAAGAGCAAACAAATTTCTGACCAGTTAAATGAATGCTTGCCTCTTATCAGCACCCCCTGTTCCCAGCCTGCCTGGCATTTCATGGCGACTATTTGTCCCCTTGCATTTTGGTATTGCGTGAGCCACTAGACAATGAAGAGACTATGTTGTTTGGTTTCGATAAACTGTAAACATCACACATGGTAATTAGCATCCTGCAAAAATAACGAGGGATCTCATTTACAAACGAGGACTCATTCATTATGGTCTCATTAACTGCAGCTTTGGCAGCCTGCTACAAACACTGAATGTAGCACAGATCAGACCCTGGCAGCAGGTTCCCCCCCTGTTCAAAAAGCTCCTTTTCAAGAGCCACGGAGTCCAAGGCATTCTTTAATTCCTTCCTGATGTAATTTCAACAGAGCCCAGTCCTAATTGTAAGGCCCAGCTCTTCCACTGGGGCAGCCAGGTGGAGATGCACAGACTGCAGTGGGATTACACGGGTTTAGACCAGACGAGAAACTGGACCCGAGGTCTTTGGGGCTCTTGCAGAGCCCACAGCAAACACTGCGGCTGTGCCCATTCATGATCATTGCTAACCGTACAAGAGACTGAGCTACTCTGTCACATTACTGATGAGCTGCTGGAGCAGGTTCCTTTTAAAGCTGCTGGGATGGACACCGCTTGGATGTTTTCTGTCTGCATCGCCATATCCAGTTTTAAAAAACATGCTGCCTCTAATTGCAAGGGGTCGTTTTGAGAGGGCAGCTTAGCCGAAGCAAACAGCAGTCTGGTATTGCCACCAAGCTCCTTTCTAAAGCAAACTCACCCATTTGATCATTTTCTTTTGTTCTCTTTGAAAATTACTCTTAATGGGCTGAGTAATGAGTGCAAAGGATGTTGCTTCGTGCAAAGAACGCATCCCTTGCTAATGTTATAGCAGGCCTTGTTATGCCCAGAAGCCCTCCAGCATCCGTTTGCAGTTGTAGAGTAGCTTCTTATCACCAGTAACCTGCAATGCTGGAATATATTCTCTCTTGCCTCGATAGCAGAAGTCAAAATGAAAAAAATGACACAAAATTAAGTGGCTGGTTGCTGGGAGGCTGCAGCACTTGGGATGCTGTCGATACCCCTGCGTGTTCCGGGTCCATTCATCCGTCAGGTGAACCCTAGCAAACCAAATAGCGTAAGAAGATCCTTGCAGGCAGGGGCTAGTAGAAGAGGAGAGGAAATGGTTGTCTCACAGTATTTCAGCAATAATAGCTCACCAACGGCAGGAATGTATCTTCATTTATCTCGGAGAGAAGGGCGGTGGAATGAATTTCCTGTTGAGTTTCTCTGCCTGGCCTGCTTGCCTGAGCACATGGTTTGCTAAGGACACAAGCCTCCTGCCTGTCCCGGCCTCTGGCATTTGAATTTTGCACGGCGTGCACGCGCGTTTCTGGTGATCTATAACCTGGTAGCGCACTGCAGGAAATTCAAATGCAACAGGCAATCGAGGACAGACAGAGCCAGCCTCCATCCTCAGTCAGATCCCAATTTCCTATACTTCCCTGGGCCCATTCTGCCCTGCGGGATGGCCCTGCTGCTGGATCTGTGGAGCTGCTCCCTATGAGCTGATCCACAAACTCATAGGATCTGATTAATCTGCCACTGTTTGGAGGGGGCCAGGCCTTAGACACACTTGAGGAGTCTCCCTGCTCATCTTATACACATCTAGGACCCCCCCCCGAGGCCAGTAGCCCTGGTTGATACCAGCCTCACTGGTCCAGACAATGCTATTAAAAACACAAGGATTCCTCAGCAGATGCACCAGGTCACAGAAGGCCAGCAATGGTTCAGCTGAACTCCCTGTTAAATCTATTGAGGTGCTTTGCTTTAAATAAAAAATCAGCAGCATGATACGGCCTCATAACGACATATTCCTGCACTTGGCTTGGTAATTAATGAGGCTGGCGGGGTCCAAAAAGCAATTATGATGTAATGTAGCCTGTGATTTGTGCAAATGGAAATAACCATTACTGTGGAATTTGTCATACAATATGAGAACTGGCCACCTCATCTGAATGGACGCCTGCTGAATCTGGCTCACTGACTTGCGGCGCTGGCATGTGGAAAGTATTATTATCATTTAGCAGTTATCTCTTACTAGGCTAAGGAACAGCTATTTGGACAAGGCAGCCATGCCCATAAATTGCAAGATGCAACCCGTCTTGCACTGATGGCAGACATCTGTGTAACCCGGGCGGTACTCCAAAAAGGTACCCCTGCTTCAATTGAAGGGATGAAAGCAGGTGCACAAGCGCAGTGGGAGGGGTAGGGACTCTCCTCCCCCTATAGAGCAGAGCCAGACCACCACTGGGGACTTAACCATATACCTTTTAATGAGGGAACAATACTGGGAACATAACAGGCATAACCAGGGGGTATAGGGGACACCACAATGCCCCAAGGGGCAGGATTCAACAAAGGTTAGACTCTTACAATCACTGACAAAAGACAGGGTTAACAAAATATAAGACACACAGCAGAGCAAACAATACTGGTTGGGGAAATATAAAAAGGCACAAAATATCAAAGAAGTATAGGGCCTAGATACCTGGAAGGGGAGAAAGGAGGAAAACACAATGGCCCCTTTCCACTGCAAGAGAAATTTCTCCTTGTTAGCTTATTTACCTCAGCCCACCAAAGCTGGGACTTGAACTTCCCACATGGTAGGCAGGAACACTGCCACAGCCCCCAGTGCTGGTACCGGCCCGAGCTGCGAGGGGTCTTGACCTCCCTGGAGCTCCGGCCTCACGCGGAGCTGCCTGGTCTCTGACTGGAGGAGCTGGAAGCCGAGCTGGGAACCTCTCAGGTCCCCGCTCAGATCCTTGTTGGAGCAGGGAAGCCTCTCCTGCCGGCCACAGCCTCTCGTAGGGGATCCTGGAGCCCAGCGGGAGCCTCTCCTGCCGGCAATGTCAGTGGTGGCCAGGAACGATCGTGGACCACCTGCAAGTGCCACTGACACTGTTGATGTCACTTTTTTGCAGGGAGTGCACCGCCATGCGCAGGGGATGCACGTGTACCCGCATGCACCCGCTATGCGTCGCCCCTGGCAGTAAATTTACTTTGCCACTGGCCCAGCAAGGGAGGGCTTGCCACACACGACAGCAGGCAGCTGGCCTGCGCTCTGTGCTGAACATGAAAAAGAAGTGGAGATGCTCGGGGAACACAGAGCTTGGCAAGCAGGGCGGACTAGACAGAGACCAGTCCAGGCACTCTCTCGGAAATGCAGGCTCCCTCCCTACATCTCTGGGAAGTGGGCAGCACCCTAGACATGGGAGACCGCCAGAGATCTGTCTTAGAGCTGATCCAGATGCGATCCCCTGGTGACCACGATGGAAATACCCTGACCGCGGTAATACAATTAAAATGGCATTGTGTAGTGGAGGGTTGCACCCTTGTCTGCTCACGGACAGGACTCCCTATGAGAGCCTCACAGTTAGCTTCCCACTGGTCAGCTTCCAGTGCGAGGATCTCAGCTACACGCCGATTTTTTGGAAATGGGAGACTCCTCCATAGCTTGCTCCTGCACCCATATGGCTGAGGGCAAGAGAAATTGGGGGACATCCAAACCCCAAGCCTCCAGGCTTGGGCTTGCACATAGGATACTCACCAAAGGATTTGGAAGGATCTGAAGCCCCAGGAGGGGGTGGAGGATGCTTGCTGGTAGCAGGGCCACATATGGTTCTTGAATGATTCACGGATTTGGAATTGATTTGGCTGATTTAACTTGGAACATAAAACATTTTCCTTAAAAAATCTCCCTCTCAGAGGAGGAAATATCCCCTTGTCTTCTGTGCCATAGGCATCCTACAGGTTCAGCTCCTCTGGGTCATGTTCCTCCTTGTAAGCCAGAGAGCAGACCCCCATGGGGAGCGGGGTTGTCCTCCAGCAAGAGGCAAATGTCAGCTTCTTAAATGGGCCCAGGGCTGCTGATGGGCATGTACCTGGTGCGCTTCACAGATTCCCCCCAAACCTGCCCTTTCTGTGGACGGAGGGAGATGCTGGCACGTGTCCACCTTGAGCGTGCCAGGCTGCAGCCCCTCCACCATCTCCTCAGGAGCACTTCTCCCCACAACTTTCCTTTTATGCACTCCCCATCCATGGCCCCACCATGTCCTGGGATCTCCTGGTCAACCTCCTTCTGGCTCTGGCAAGCTTGCCATCTACCTGCCTGGGAAGGAGGTCCTGGTTAGGAGGAACCCAGACAACTCTGATGCCATTTTCCTGTCTCTTCTCTGCACATGTCTCTGGGCAGCGTCCACAGGGTCTTTGTACCCCTCTTTGCATGGGCGACTGGTGCCTCCCGAGTCTGGTGGGGCACCAGGTCACCGACTGGGGAGGGGTCCCCCAGCAGCCAATTGCCAACCTTGGGAGGGGAGTCCCCCAGTGCCCAGTTGCCAAGCCAGCAGCAAAACTGGGAGTACCAGAGGTTTCCCCGCTGGGGCTTCTCTTTCGGCAGGGAGGACATGCCGGTGCTTCTCTTGCCGCGGGGGGTGGGCACGCTGATACTTCTCCTGGTGCCCCACTTCCAGCGGCCAGTTTTGAGGGGTGCATGGCCAATCTCAGGGGGTGCACCCATGTGCACCTCCTACATATTGCCAATACCTCTTTGGCTGACGTGCTCTGCTCAGGGTCCCCCCTCAAAACCCTTGTTATCAGCCTTTGACCCTCACTCCTGTCTCTGTATTTTCACTAGTTGTCCCCCCTAATATGTTGTTAGGCTTTTAGTGATCTCCCTAGGGGCCTCTTCATGACTCTATGAAGAAAGGCTGAAAGAACTACGACTGTTTGGCTTGGACAAGACTGAGGGGGGATTTGATAACAGTCTTCAAATACCTGATTGGTGATTACAGAGAGGATGGAGATGGGCTTTTCTCTGTAGAGGACCAGACTAGGAGCAATAGCCTCAAGCTGCAGCAGAGGAAACTGAGACTGGAGATGAGGAGGAACTTTCTCACTATGAAGATGATCAAGCATTGGGACAAGCTGTCTATCTAGAGAGGTTGTGGGATCTCCCTTCTTGGGAGTTTTCAAGAGCAAGTTGGACAGACACGTTGCTGAGATGGTGTAATCAGGGATGATCTTGCCTTGAGCGAGGGGCTGGACTAGACGTGACCTTGTGAGGTCTCTTCCAGCCCTTCTTTCCTATCCTCCTAATGGAGATTTATAGTTTTGTTGGTGGGCTTAGGCCCACTGCCCTTGGCATAACAAATATGAATGGAAACCTGGGCAGTGTCTATTAGGAAAATACATTTTCATTATGTGAGGGCCCTCCCTACCCCTGAGCTTGGGGGCCTGGTACCATGAGTGACTGATGCCTTCTGAATCTGGGGGACACCCGCAGAAGCTGTTGATGTGGCGACTCTGTCAGGGTGGGCACCAGCCCTACCAACAGCATCAGTGTTGGCTGTCAGGGAGGGCACCAGCCCCATCAGGGGGACACATGCACCTCCTTGCACCCCCTACCAGTCACCTATGCTCGGTACAATTGTGCCCCCATCACAGGCCTTGGCAGAAGGACTTTAGTGGAGGAAGCACAGTCTGAATAGGGGTAGGAAAGGCTGCAGGGGGGGCAGAAGGAGAACCAGGGCAAGCTGGGAAGCCTCAAGGCTTGGTTTTTGTGGAAGCAAACATGCTGGTGGCTTTGTAAGCTGACAGGGGTTGCTGTGGACCAACAGACAGCTTGCTAGGGGTCTGAGTATCCTCAGTGGGGAAGGCCACTCCTGCTGTTATTAAGGGCTATCCTGGAGAAGCTGTTGGAGGAGGAGGAGTCTGAAACCAGCTCTTCCTCTCTTCTTCACTTCCCCACAGGGGCCACGTCCAGATGAGCGAGCATGTGCGTGTTGTGGTGTCTCAAAGCAGTGAGCTTGTGGGGCACATGGAGGCAGGAGTCAGCCTGGCCCCAAGGCAGACATCTCCTGCCTTCAGCACTGGGAGACTCGGGTGGCAGCAAGAGCTAGCCTGGTCCTGCCTAAAGGCGCGCACCAGAGGGCTGGGCCGGGCCGGTGCCTTGCACCATATGGGGCCCCTGGGTCTCTGGCAGTGCTGCATGCCGCTGGAAGTCTCTGCCAGCAGCGGGCCATGAGTGCCCTGATGGGATGCTGCTGACTGCTGCTGGGGGGTGGGGGGAGGCTGTGTGTGGGGGTGATGCATGGGGAGGCTGGCAGGGGACCCGCTTCTCCCACACAGCCCCCCTCCCACAGTCCCCCTATACCCACAACCCCCCCACAATCCACCCACACACCCCACACCCACAAACGCCCCCACAATCTACCCACAAACCCCACAGCCCCCCTAACTTCCACACAAGCCCCATGCCTCCCCATAAACCTCACCCCACAAACTCTATACCCACCCACAAACCCATCTACCCCCCATACCCTTGGCCCCCAAACTCCACATCTCCCCCCCACAAATCTCACACCTTGCATGCCCAGCCACCAGATGGGACAGGACCTGCTGGTGGGAGCCATGGCTGCAGGGGCAACTGCTGCACTGAAGTCCTGCCCCGTGTCCACACTAGTGCTGGGACATGTGGCCCCATTCTGGGGGGCTCCTGGTCCCACACTTGGGGGGTGTGATGGGCTGGGGGGAGGGGTGGAGGTGGCAGCAGGTGTGTGTGTGAGAGAGAGAGAGAGAGAGGGAATGGAGGTGGGGGAGTGCTCAGGGTAGGAGAGCCTCCCTGCCCCCCCCTGTGCAGGGGGAGGCCAGCCTGGAAGGGAAGGGGCTTCCCCAGCCCAGTCCCTGAGCCTCAGTCAAGGGCTTCCCAGGAACAGCATGGGGATTACTGGGGCCTTTGGCACAAGTGCAGGGAGCGGACCAGTAAGGGCTGGCACTGCTCAGTCACAAAGCAGCGGGTAGGACAGCTGCAGCTGGACTCATTGTGACAGCTGAAAATTGTGTCTAAGGTGCTTGCCAAATGGTGTGAAGATTAGAGCAAGTGTTTGCTGTCATTTGTTCAGATATTAAGCTATATGTTGTTGTTAAGAGCCTAATTAAAGTCAAAGATGTAGTGAGGCCTTGTATGTAGTAATGAGGCCTAGTAAATTTAGCAAGACCTTGTAGTTGTAGTGGTAAGCTTTGTGGCATAGTTAAAATTAACCTTATCAGAAGAATGCAAGGCTTGTATTGCTATTGGTCAGTTCTAAGAATAATTATAATGGGAGAATCTGAATGGCTATACGTTATCAGCATAGCTCCAAGTTGGCTGGCACACCCAGAAATCATTTAGAAGGAAGATACAGCTCTGTAAAAGGAACTATGAATTAGCTGCTGACCTGGATCAGTGGGCTTGTTGATCTTGAGGAGCCCAAGGACTGAATACCAGAGTCCTTCCTGGTACCCCTTGGACAGTGCTGATCAGGGACGCCTGACTTCGCTGAGCTTTGCAAAAGAGAGACTTGTTGTACATCAGGCATCAGAGGGGACTGCCGATAAGTTGCCGATGCGAATTATTATTGTCTGTCGTATTATTTATGTGTAGTTGTGTTTTTGTTAAGTCAATAAACCTTTCTTACCTTTCTACTCCCCAACCACACATCAATCCTGAACCCTCCGTTGGTGGCTGTGACACTCATATCTTGGTGCTGGGATGGAGCTGCTGTCAGGAGGGAGCTAGTGGGGGTAGGCAGGGGCTGCGGGTCAGGACTGAGGGACACTGGCGGGGCTGTGGGTTGGGAGTGAGGGGCAAGGTCATGGGCAGGGCATCAGCATGTCAATGCTGCTCAGCATCCCACATCCTGGTGAGTGAAGGGGCAGGGGCAGCTCTGATTTTTCTTTGATAAAAAAAACAAAAGCAAATGCCAAATTGTGTGTGTGTGTGTGTGTATGTGTGTGAGTGTGTATAAAGTTCATTTTATTATGATGATAGAGGCACTGGTAGGCTTCCAAATTGCTTTAAAATTGTAAATCTATCCATGCAACATTGCCTAACTGATCTCTCTATATACAATGGCATTTCATTTTAATCATGGATGACCGCAGATTTTGGGTATTTTAATGAGAGAATTTGGGTTTTTTATCAGAGGATTTTCAGTTTTTTAACAGGGAATACCAGGATCCCTGCTGGTGAGGCAAGGGGTGGGACTTGGGCAGAGAAGCCTGCCCAGGGCCAGCACCAGGTACCCAGTTGGAAGGCAGATGAGTTGGCTGACCTTCTGGCCATTTTGGACCAGGAGAACACACTTCCACTGTTCAAAGTGGGCCACCACAACAAGCACATCTTCTGGGTGATAGCTGCCCAGATGGCAGAGCGGGGCCACCAGAAGACATGACAGCAGTGCCACACGAAGTCCAACTGTGCAGCCACAGTCCACTGGCAGCTGGCCAGAGGTGCAGGTGGCTGTGCTGCGATGCCCATACCACAGCCTAGGTGGCCATGCTGTTCCTTTTTGGGTCTGGCAGGCATGCATGGGGCTGCAGGCTCAAGGGGGTGGATGCTGTTGCAGGTGGCAGCAGGTCACAGCCAGGCAGAAGCCCCTTCTGCCAGACTGCTGCGGTGGGTAGAGGGGGCAGGGGCTATTCCCAGGTTGGGCTGCTTCAGCAGTCCAGCTGGCACAGGGGGCTAGTGTCCCCAGATACCAATTGGCTGGGCCTCAGAAGCTCTTGGGAGCAAGTAGCCCTGCGCTCCTCGCCAGGGCAGTTTTTTATACTGCTGCGGCCAGTACAGGGCAGGGTTTTAGACTGCTGGGGCCAGCCCAGGTGCTGGCCCCAGCCTCTAGCTTCCCGTGGCTGAAGATCCACGGGGAGATGGGCAGGGTCAGTTTGCCCCAAGTGGCACAATTTGCCCCACACCAAAAGTGCATGTTCAGGCACGTGTGCTGGTGCATAAATCTCCAGCACAAATTTGTGCCGCTGCTGTTTGAGCTGCTGCAAGTGCACGTGCCTGCATGTGTGGACACGCCCAGGGAGTGCGTACATCCGGTCCGGTTTCTTTTTCTTCCTGTTTCTCATCATAGAGGAATCCTCCTAAGTCCTCAAATCCAATAGCAAGTATAGCCCTTCACAGATACCCCAGCCCCTATGTTAGCATCACTGGCATGCAGGATCTCTGATAGCCTGGGGCCTGGGTAGGTGGTCATTAGGTATTCCCTGCTCCAAATCCAGGGAGCACTTCCAATCCTGCAGTAAGGAAAATGGTAACCATATGTGGAGACCCAAGACGCCCTGGCAATGTGCAGCGTTCTCTCATAAAAGTCATTTATTAGAACAGCAACCATGACACTTTTCTTTCGTACAGCAGCTGTATGCAGCTATAATCGCAGTACAGTGAAAACTACATATTACAATTCACTAGAAATCTAATAAGCATCATGAACATCATAGAGAACTGGGAATAACGACTATGAAAAATGAGTCCGGAGTGGCCCAGCCACCAAGTCTCATAAGAAATTAAAGATCAGTGCTGTCCTGCAACACAGCTCTTCTGTAGCTGAGATAAACTAATAGGTTTAAATGACCAAGATAGCACCCATTCAATAAATTAGGTAAACTTAATACTAGAACAGCAATATAACCAATAAGAACATTCTAAATAGAGTGAGCACTAAAGTAAATGATTATCTATTTACAGAAATGTCTTTCTGCTGGGACATTATGCCATTAGCTTTCCCACCCCCCACCACCCTAACCCTGGTTCAATTAACTACAGCTTTTCAGTGAACTTAATTGCTTGGCACATTGGCAAATGGTTGGGCAACAACAACTGAAACTTTCTCCAGCCCCTTAAGCTAATCTAGAGTGTCATTAAAGGACAGAAAGGAAAGCGCGATAACATGCGGCATGCAGTCTCTTTATTACAGAAACAGTAAAAATTAACGTTCTGGCATTAAACACAGTGATAAGAACCCGTCATTTTTGTATGTGGCATTTGTCTGAATTACCAGAAAGTTAAAAGTTGTATGCGTGGAAGCAGAATGTACTCTTCTGGATAGTAGGCACAGGCAGGCATGGCAACAAGCATGTATTCCTGAGAATGTGAATGCCATGGACTGTGTTTCCAAATCTCATCTTTCCTTTTTTTCTACTGGTTCTCCCTGGTCTCCAAGTCGTGATAACCTTATAACATAATGAATTCTCTCTATGAAAGAAAGGACACTATCAGGTGGGGTTGTTTTTTTTAAGGCTAGAATTTTCACTATCGCTATAAAAAAATAAATGCTAATATCAAAAGGGCCGAATACGGGCCCTGTGACATATGGCTGCACCACGTCAGCTGGCACCATTATGGAGAGAGCGGTTAAAGTCACTGATTGGGTGCGAGTGCTAGTTTCAAGTCTTCTTGCAAGTCTGTGCTATCTTGGAGTGCGTGAAGACAGGAGCGTGGCTGATTCCCCTGTCCACCTACTGAGCTAAACAGAAAAGTCTTTGGAGATGACAAATTATAGAGCCAGAGTCATTCAGTTACCAGCCAATTATTCTGCTTAAATCAAGTGATCGCCACATCACAAATGCAATTATCTTCTCTGGCTCCTTGTCCATCTTAATTACAGTGGTCTGACAAAGCTCTGACAAATTCCTCGGCATTTTCAAAGCAGTATTTTGGGGCTAAATCCTACTCGTGGCCACACGCGGGTGGCTCCCTTTGATGTCAATACGAGCCAGGAGCATGTGTAAGGGACGGATTTGGTCCTACTTGAATTGCTCGGACTGGCTCCCCGTACTTGGTGCGTTCGTTCCACCTGGCTCTGTATAGACTAACTGGTAATCCAAGACCAATGTCTACAAAGATGATTGAGGGCACTCCTTAAGAAAGGCCACAGGGAAAGAAACGTGGTTGGAGGTAATTTGCATGGTTTCAGCAACAGCTTTCCATTTTAGCCCTCCCTCCCCTCCCCAAGAGTCCCTCCCCAGGTATTTTTGTTTTTTATACAGCATCTTTTGCCTGATGTGTAACTCCGCCGAAAGTTATCGTCGTGGTTTCACTTGCAATGGCAGCGGCGAGGCTGGCTGATAGCAGCCGCAATGCTACGAGGAAATTAAAAGCTGGCGTAAAACAAAATAAATATAATAAAATAAATAAACTCAAACCTAAAAGCCGGCACAGAGTAATAGCTCAGGCTACCTAGATACTTTATCAGCCCCAAAAGCTAAACAGCAAAGCAAACACGCACAGTACGGTGCTGGAGATGTGGAGAGGGTTTGCTGCATGGTTGTGGTGTACAAAAGACTGCAGAAAGCCAGTTTCTTCTCTTCTCTCCTCTCTCCTGCCCCTTTGGTTTCCCCTGGTCTCCGATCACCAGCTGACCTATGAGGTGTCTTCCCAGAGAAGTAAATCGGCTCTCTTCACTCATGCTGAGAAAAGGCAGCTGGCTTCATTAGTTTTGTTACTGCATGGATGACCTAGAAGTGTAGAATTCGGGGACTGGCAAGCCAGTGTGAAGTGTCACCTGTAAGGAGAGCCCTGTTACCATCGAGCCAGCTAGCACTTTCCATGGGTGGGGTGCAATCCAGGTTTTGATGATAGGGCACGCGTAGACGAAACGGGGGCCCTAAATTGAAGCAGTGGGTTTTTAAAAACACAGCTTCAATTTAGGACCCTTTAACCTCCCGTGTCATGCACATACCCACTTACCTGCCTCTCCAGTGGTGGGGAGGGGAGGGCGAGCTGGCAGCGGGTGGAGTGGTCCCTGGGCTGCGGGGTGGGGGCTGGTGCTTCCCTCCACAGCAGCGGCGCCACCCCCACCCAGGGTGGCACCTGCCTGCAGGCACCCAGCTTGGGAGGTCCCAGGGGGCACTGCAGCCGCGGAGGAAAGCACCGGGCTCCTGCACAGCTCAGGCAGGCAGGCAGACTCCAGGGGGAAAAAAAAAAAGATCACCGCTTTTTTTTGTCTTAGGCAGAGCCTGCCTTCCCGGGCTGCTGCCAGGCTGCCTGCGGGGCTTTCTGCAGAGCCCTTGAGCTGCACGGAGCCCGGTGCTTTGTTCCATGGCTGTAGGGCAGCAAATTAAACTCCTCGGAGGAGTTTTAGTTTGCTGTGAACCAAGTCATTTGAGCTGCAACACACTGCCAAATATGCTACAGCGGCTGGAATTACTGCGCAATACGCTGTTGACACGTGCAACCACCAACACCATTAAAGCAGTGCAAAAGCATTTAACCTGCTTTAAGGTGTTGTGCACACGTGCCCCTCGTTTCATCTGCACATGGCCTTAAAGTTGAAATACCCTATTTTTTCACGTATGACACCTGCCCAAATAAGAGAGACATTTTGTTTTTGGAAAGCAGAATAAAGGAAAATGTTCTTTCCTTAAAAATGCTGGTTAAAAGCTTCTGCATGCTAGGGATAGAGAGAGTGCCCACAGCCAGCGACTAAGCAGCTCCTCACATGCCCACCGTGCTGCTATTCTCCTCCGCCACAGTTTGCAGGTGGGAGCGGAGGTGGGCATAACCTTGCACTGTTCTCAGTGTGGGCTGTTTCAGAAGCCTCCCATCTTTAAGGCCACTCCTTTGAAAGGCCCAATGAAATCGGCACCAAGGCAAGATCCATGCTGTGATGGAGATGATCAAGTGTTTAGCTAGGCTCCTAGCCCTTAGCGAGCATAGATGATGCCTCATCCACTTCCTTACACTCTCATCCCTGCCCTTGGCCCAGAGTGTGTATTCTGCCTCCTCTCTCTTGTACCATGGGCCCCAATGATGCTCTTCTGGCATCTTAGGGAAGCCCAGTCCTTCCAGTGTCTCTCATTCATGCTCCTCTCCCTGTCACTGTGCAGAGCCAAGAACAGCTTGCATGCCAGGGGCAAACAATTAGAGCAGCCGTCTTAGGGAGCATCATCAGCCTGCTCCATCCTGGCTGCCATTGAGAGGAAAAGGAGGTGCAGACCTTCATTGGAATGTGAATTAATCAGCTATATCATATATTACGTATAAAAAACACAACAAAATAAGCAAAACTAATCAAAAGATGTCGTTTCTATATTCCTGTTATAATTAAAATTAAATGTACATCGCCTTCAGATTCATAAAACAAAAGCTAGCATTGAGTGTCTCGACAGTGCATCCTATATTTTGCTGGAAATTATTTCCACACCTGAGTTCACTGTTTGATGCAACAGAGAAGGGGCAGCCATGGGAAGGGTGCATAGAGAGAGGTGGCACAGTCCAAGCCTTGCGCCAGGAGAATGGTCCTTGCGGCAGCTGTCTGGATGGGTATAGCCTAAGGTATGATGTAACGTCCTTCTGAGCTACAGTTTATTCTGATACAGAAACAAAGACTACACCAGCTGAGGGATCTTCACAAGCATCAAGGGGAAACTTAGGGCTAGGGTCTTTGGGCTTGTGAGGCTAGGGAGAGACATAAACAGGTTTAAGTGATCAGAAACTGGTTTAAACCTGGAACAGAACAGATATTCAGTGCATAGAAACCAGTCTGAAGATGGCTGAAGCTGGTTTGAGATAAACCTGGTTGAATGTAGCATTAGACTTAACTGATTTGGCTCAAACTGGTTTATGCAATGTCTGTCCCAGATCCTTGCTAGTTTAAGATAAACCAGACACCCCCAGCATCCCAGCATGCTCTCTGGGCTGGGCGGGGCTTTCTGCTTCACAGCAGGGCAGGTCCCTCCCCTCTTCTCCCTGGGCAGAGCTCCTCCAGCACAGACTTGCAGACACAGCAGGGTCTACTGGCTTCCCTGTGCCTCCCCCTCCTCTCTCACCACTTGCTGCTTAAGCAAGGATCCCCTCCTCCCCTCTGCCCAGCATGTGGTATGCTAGCTAGTGCTGTATAGGGCTCCGGCAGAGACACAGCAGGGTCTGCTGGCTTCCCCCTGCCCTTCCCCCTCCTCACTGCTCAGGAAGGAAATCCCCCCTTCCCTCCCTCCCTCCCATTTCCCACAGCACAGACCCCAGCCCCATGGACCCTAGGCATGTGGTATGCTAGCTAATGCTGAGCGGTGTCTGTGCGTGTGTCTCTCCAATTCCATTGGGACAGGCAGGCAGACAGAACAAGGCTTTTGGAGCTAATCAACAGGTCACCCAGGTAAGCTGTTTAAGAAGAGTTTGAAGTAATGGGAGAGAAGCTAGTGTTTTGCTAATTGGGTGATAAAGACTCTTATCAGCTCTTGGCTACCTTGCTCGCCTGGCAGTTTGCTGCAGAGTCAGAGAAGCAGGGAGGGAGATTGAAAAGCTCTGTACCATCAACAGCTGCACGCACTGCACACCCCCACCCCCTTGCCTCAGAGTGCTAGCTAGAGTCTGGGGGCTGACAGCTCTCCCTCCCCTTGAGTAGCCAGCAGGGAAAAGCCTGGGATGGTGCAGGCAGGCATCCCTAATGAGAAAGTCTTGCTGGGGCCTGGCCATGCCCCTTCAGCTCAACTCTGTGCAAGGGAAGGGAGGGCTGCTCTAGCACCCCCCAGCTTCTAGCCTGAGGCACTGCAGGCATGTGTCTCAATTTCCTCAGTCCAGAGAGAATGTCTGTCCAGTTTCCCACCAGTTCAGCCTAGCCAGGTTAGACTAACCTGCAAAAGTCGAATCAATTCAGACTCAGGCTTTCTGAATGTCTGTCCCTAGCCTGAATGTTTCCTTCAACAGGCCACAGAGCAATTGCTGGCATGCTTTCTACTAGAGAGGAATACAAGACTATGGAAGAGGATTCCCTTTCTCTTGGATATGAAAAGGGCATTGGAGAATTGGAGAGTTTGCTTTTCTCAGGAAAATGATTCATGTACAGAAGACTTCATCAGCCAGCCAGCTGCCCTGACAAACTGAGGCAGGATTACTGTTTTGAGAAAATATCCTTCCTCTTGTAATTGGTGAATTGTATTCCCCAGCCCATGAAGACCGCCAGCTTTTGCGAACAGCCTCTCTCTCTCTTGCGCACACAGACACTTATGTGCCTCAAATTCATGCCCTTTTCTAAACCATTTAATTCTCATGTTCACTTTGGATAGAAAAACCCAACTCATTTCTTGCTTTGGGAAAAAAAAAATACTTTTATGTTTAGATTAAAATTTGCCATGATGCTGTCCAGACTAAACTCTTTTCAGTGCTAATTAGAGCTGTTCTAAGGATGTATTTTTGAAGAATGAGGATGATGACTATTGTAGGGTTACTCGCAGCACTTTGATTAAAACTGGGCTTCTCTGTTTGGGATTTTAAACTTTCTCTCTTCTCTGGAACTGCCAAGAAGCGCTGGGATGCAATAAGAGCTCCTATCTCTCAGGACAGTGGGAAGGATGTAGTGATAAGAATTAGTTATCAAGCAGCAATGCTTCTGTACTTTTACTGCATAGCATTACACACCCAAGCTCTAACCCTACCACACACACCAGAACCATATTTTCCCTAGGTGTTCCTTGGTAGTTGCACTTAAAATAACACATCTTTTATGACTCAGCTTTCAAACTCTGGCATCACACCGGAGCCTGTGATGGGTAATTTAGTGTGGTCTGAGCTCTTGGGTAGGAAGGTCTGTCTTCTGCATAAGGTGCTGAAGTGATGCAGAGGTCATCTGGGTTTAGTGCTAAACTTTGCCATGAGTTTTCTGCATGATCCAAGGGAACTCATTCTATGCCTCAGCTCTTACCTGTCCAACAGGGGGAATAGTCTTGTCTGTTCACACTGCAAGCTCCTTTGGGGAGGGCTGGTCCCTTACTGGGTGTTTCTAGAGTGTCCAGAACTGTCCATTACAGGAGACAGGGCTTGAGTGGGTGCCAGCGCCTCCACAGCAGTGGCCCATTTTACACTCAACCCAGCAGTAAGTGGAAGAGAAGCTGCAGCAGGTTGCTTATCAGGGAAGCAGGGGTAAGTTGCAGTACTTACATGAGCACATGGGCAAGTTACCATGAAACATCTGGTGCATGGTAAAGTCCCACCCTCTTTTACCCTGACACTCCTGATGATGAAGATAAGGGTCTCTAGGTCCAAGCATACTGTCAGCGTGCAGTATAACCAAATACTGTTGCTGTCCCTGTGCTGCTGATTCATTTAATAATCGCACCAGGAACCGGTCATCAGAGACTCCAGTTCCCATAAAACTAGGTTAAATTTGGATCAGCTATTTAGAAAGATGACGTGGCATGGAGACGGGGGATGCCCAAATGATGATGGAGAGATGTGTTATGTCTTATTCATGTATGATACTAATGGGGAGCTGGAAAGAATATATTCATCCCTTGCATTTGCTTTACCTGTAGGGAACAGGAAGCAAAGGCACCTGCCAGGAGCATCCTTCAGCAAGTGCCTGGGTATGTCTACACTGCAGTGCAGGGGGGTGAAGGCAGCATTCATCCCTGAGCCAGCTTTAACCTAGCTAGCTGGGGACCAGAGGCAATGTAGCCATGGCAGCACAGGCATCTGTGTGCACCAATCTGCCTGGACCATACTTTGGGCGTGTCCACACAAGATGCTCAATACCTATTGGATTAATACTACTGCATATTAGCGCACCTGGAAAAAATCATGCTAATGCACTAATGCACAGTAGGTTAGTCCCATGACCATTAAGCATTACAAAAAAGCATTTGTTTGCGCCAATGCACAGTAGCACTGATAATGGTGCATTAAATTAGTACCTGTAAGTGAATGAGTCATAATTATGGCACACTAATGAACATGTAGATGCACCCTTGGTGGTCGAAGTCTGGGTTGCTGCACCTTCATTGCTATTGCTATGAGTTGCATTTAAACTAGCTGAGGTATGGGCTACATCCACAACCTGCCCAAGCCATGTATTGCTGCCTGCTGGTCTTGCCCAAGTCTCTTTTGTGATTAAGAGGCCCAATCCTAATGCCACTGGAGCCTGTAGGAGTCATTCCACCGACACACGGGCTTCAGTAAAAGCCTGTGATGGGTATTGTGATTCCCTCCCGCATGGGGACGATTGGGGAGATTGCTGTTAATGGCCATAATTGGAGGAGGTGAGCTTGTCTGAACCCAGTAACTTCCTGCCCATGGCAGGGATCAGACTTGATGATCTTGCAGGTCCCTTCCGGTCCTTTGATTCTATGATTCGATAATATTGCCTGAAATAAAACACTGACTTTACTTCAACAGGACCTGAACTTTGTGACTTTGTGAGGCTTTGTGACTTCATCTGATCAAGTTGGCTTTCCTCGTCCCTTCTAAGAAGCACTTCTTGAGCTTTTTTGCAATAGCACAGTGTTCAGAGGAGCAAAATGTGGCAGATCACAGCTAAACTCAGTCAAAACCTCTGTAAGCAAATGACACACACAAAGCATCACTTTGAAGTAGATGCACTAGTGGGTAGGGGAAAAATGAGGAGAAAACAGAGACCAAAAATACAGGAGTAGCTCAGACTGTCTCAAGGGGGGTGTGCAATAACTAGCAAGAGTCCTGAGGGATGCTAAAGGATGGAGTTGCTGAACTCTGCCAAACCAAAGAGACCGCGAATCCTGGTCTCATGCCATGGCACAGACAGATAAAAGAAGATGCCAAGTGCTCCAGAAAGGCACTTCCTTATTTCAATCTCTCTCCAGGAGCTTGGAACGTAATATCAACTCCTCTGCACTAACACGGGCACATACCTGCACGTTCCTGTTCAGGCTCACAGCGGGAAAGAAGAGGCCTTCCAAGTTCTCAAATGCCACCGGCCCTTGCTGGTCCTCATTGATGGAAAATGTCAAGGTCCTCCTAGTTAGGTCAAGAAGCACTCCCACTGTAGCACCTTTGGTTATTCCCCCCTCCGTTCTGTAGGGGATATAAAATCAGTCAGATGATGTATATCGCTTAACGTCCATCCCAGTCTTTGCCTTTATGGAACGGGCTTCCTGGAAGGTACAAAATAGCACCTCTGACTCCTGGCTATGCAGGTTAAAACACTTTAAAGAGCATGCACAAATGAACTACACTACGCCTGCACAAATGAACCACACAATACTGTGGTCCAGTGATGAATGTGTCAAATTCTGCTCACCTTTGACATCAATGGGAGCTGTGTATGTGTGTGTGTGTCTGCGGGTAAAATCTCATAAAAACTGCCATTTACTGGGTCCAATTTGCCCAAACTCCTGTGTCACAGGAGTAGATCCTGCAAGGGAGAGAGACAGGGTCGGACCAGGTTTTCTTCTACTGTTTCTCTCCCACTTGCAGCCTCCAGGTCAGTCTCCCCATACGATCATCCTTTATTTTGCAGAAGGGCTTGGGAAAAGCCCAGATTGCTCCACACCTTTCTAGCAGTGACTAATACATTCATGAAGCGCCCAAGGAGAAGTCAGCGAAGCCGGATAGATATTGGTTGGGTGAGAACTGAATCTGCCCCAAATGTTTGTGACGTATACAACCTATGAACAGCATCATTAGCCTTTCTTCTATAGCAGCACCTCTTCCACTGTCCGTGCATGGCCAGAACTGATACACACAACTGTAAGGAGGATGTGCTTATGTGAGAGGACATGCCAAAAGGGGCAGGGGGTTGGGAAGTTATAAAAAAGACCGGGTGTGCTTGTAGCTGGCTGTTTGCCTCTCTCCCGCTATCTCTTTGGATCCAAATAAGGCTCAAAGTGACGAGGGAACTGAGCCGGGCCATGGCATTTTGTTGTTTTTCCCCGATCTGTCTCTCTCTCCTGCTGTCCACAAGAAAGAGCGATGGGTCAGAATGATATCTGTTAGAGTCTGGGTGTCTTTCCTCCAACTGCAATGCATCCCGGAAAGGTAAAACTATAAACTGGAGTATCCGGGAGAGGGCGGCTTGGTGGAGAGAACGCTTTATCGGCTGGAAAACCTCCGGGGAGCCATGCACAGACCTGGGGCCAAACCATTGGGTCTCACTTCTAAGATGGGCTGCTACCTGGACCGTTTCTATCCACAGAATAAGCTGATGGGTTAAAGAAAGAGGTAGTGCTGAAACCTAGACTGAAAGGAAGCCTAGAGGCCCATGGATGCAGTGCGACGATCCAAATGCAGCAGCCTCTGAGCAGCCGGTCAGGGGAACCTGAATGAGGCAGGAATAACCGTAGGTAGGTTATCCTTCTTCAGAGGGTCTGGGAAGGGCGCATTACACCATGCAGGCGGTCAAGTAAGTGTCCTGGCTCTCTGTAGCAGGAACAGATGGGAGCCATGTAATGCTAAGTGCAGACACAAAGGGCTCTTGCAGCAGACATGGTGTCTTGGATGCCCAAACCGCTCCTAGCTGATACAGCGGGTACGTAGTACTGCACGTCAGGCTCGAGAGCAAATTGGATACAGCAGCCATGGACGGTGGTGCAGTTGCATACATCAGGACTAAATCGAGGCCTTAGTCTCAGACAAAGACAGTCTAGAGGACACCGGGCCCCAGTGGCCTACCTGTTAGTGTGCGAATTGTTGTGCATAAACCAGCTCCGGTTGTTGTCCACATACATCGCCCAGGCCTTGTCGTCCTTTCCCAGCATGACATCCTTGAGGACATCGATGCGGGCTACGCCGAAGGCCGGGTCGGGGTGGTTATCGTAACGATCGATCGACAGCTCCCAGTAATGGAGCCCTTTGGAGAAGCCCGTTTTCCCCAGCACAACCCTGTCGTCGTAGCTGTTACAGGTGACGGTCAAGTTGTCGTTGGAAAAGATGATGTCCGTGTGTGCGGAGGAAGGGTCGAAGGAGAACCAAGCTACTGGAATACACAAGGATAGCTGGTTAGTATGACGGGAAGACCTCAACCCAACCACAAAGGCACGCAGACCGGACAAGAAACATTGCATGCCACCATGCGGGAAGGATGTTCAGTAGTGGACACCGAGAAGTGTCCAAAGAGAAGTGGGGCTGCTTCTGCAGAACTTGCCGCAGGAGCTAGCAAAGCAATCTGTGTAGGGACGGAGACACTTATGGGGGTCACCGGCACCTCGACCTGACTGAGTAATGCCAGACCTTGCAAACTAGCCTGTGAGAGGGGGCGACTGCCATGGTCTGGCAGCTGTGGGGCCAAAACTGGGACTCAGGGGACCTGGGTGCTACTCCTGCTCCTGCCCTTGACCTAGTGTGGGTCCTCAAGGAAGTCACATCACTTTTCTGAGTACCTTCTCCCCCTCTTGCTCCTCTCTTTAGAGGACTCTTTAGGGCAGAGGTGCTCCCTCACCATTTCGGCTCTTAGCAAAATGGCCCGCGGCTTTGCCTGGGCCTCTTGGTTCTAGCAGAACGAAAATATTAAGTCATACTTACTCTGACGACTAAAGTTTATTCATGAGAGTAAAAGTTTGTAAGATCAGGCCCAATGTGGGAAGGGGGCTTAAAAGATTAGCAGATAAACTGTGTGTGCATTTGAGAGCTTGTGGTTCTAGAAATCAAGAGCACATAACAGATTTACATTTACAGATGTGTTAAGTACCACCCAGAAACCTCCCTGAAGAGCAAGCAACCATATATACATATGCATATACATATACATATATACAAATATTTAAAACACAAGCTAGCTTTTGCAAAGTCTGGGAAATGCTTGAGCATCTCTAAGACCCAACAGGATGGCTGATTTAAATGCACGGTGACTTGCGTACAGGAAACCTGACAGAGAGAACATCCCTTTCTTGACAGCGTACACACAGAGTAACAGAGTTTCACGAGCCACTATCCAGGGTTCACAGGCGATTGTTTTCCAGTGGTCTTTTGTGCACTTAATGTGGTGGAAATGTGAACTAGCTGACACATCCACAACAGATTCTTGCACCTGCAATGGCAAACACTGCTTGAAAACAAATGACTCGCGTGAGATTTCCACACTGATTTATTGAATGGTTTCACAGGCCAGTTCACATGCACTCAGGCTCCCTGGGTTTATAACTCAATGTAAGCGGTTCCATACCTGCCACCAGTTTTTTAATGTCAACTGTTGTCATTCCAAAGGAAAGGCGTGCAGGAAGAAAAACAGGAAGAAAGATTGGCATTTATTAAAACAAGGCATTCAGAAATACTTTTCTGCTCATAAACTTTTCCATTCGCTGCAGACACAGACTCAAGATGAACCTGCACTGTAAATGAAGTGCACATTACATTGCATGGTGTGTGAATGGTTTGGTGAACCTAAGTTTCATAGATTTCACAGACATCAGGGCTGGAAGGGACCTCGGAAGATCATCGAGTCAGCCCCCTGCCCAAGGGGCAGGAAGTCAGCTGGGGTCAAATGATCCCAACAAGATAAGCATCCAAGTGTTTCTTAAAAGTGTATAGAGTAGGTGCTTGCACCACCTCTGGCAGTAGTCTATTCCAGGCCTTGGGGGCTCGGACAGTAAAGAAGTTTTTCCTTATGTCCAGCCTGAAACGGTCATGGAGGAGTTGGTGACCATTGGACCTAGTTGTCCCTTGGGGTGCTCTGGTGAACAGATGTTCCCCCAGATCCTGATGCACACCGCTGATGTACTTATAGGCAGCCACCAGGTCCCCCCTGAGCCTGTGCTTCTCCAGGCTGAAGAGTCCCAGGGCTCGCGGCCTCTCATCATGAGGCCTGCTCTCTTGCCCTCTGATCATGCGCGTGGCTCTCCTCTGCACTCTCTCAGGCTTCTCCACATCCTTTTTAAATTGTGGAGCCCAGAACTGGACGCAGTACTCCAGCTGTGGCCTCACCAAGGCCGAACACAGCAGGAGGATGACATCCTGGGATTTGCTTGAGAAGCATCTATGGAGGCAAGCCAGAGTTTTGTTTGCTTTACCACCAGTGGAGGCTCATATTCATCTTGTGGTCAATCATGACCCCCAAGTCCCTTTCGGCTGTGGTGCTAGTGAGCGTAGCACTGCTGAGCCTATAAGCATGATGCGGGTTTTTTTCCCCCAAGGTGGAGTACCTTGCATTTTTCCATATTGAAGGTTATCAGGTTTAGATCTGCCCACTTTCTAAGCCTATCCAGGTCAGCCTGGATTACCAGCCTGTCCTTGGGTGTGGACACTACCCCAAAGTTTGGTGTCATCGGCAAACTTGGCCAGTCTGCTTCTAACACTGGTGTCCACATCGTTAATAAAGTTGTTGAAGAGAACAGGTCCAAGGACGGAGCCTGGGGGGACCCCACTGGTCACGGAGCGCCAGGATGATTCACATCTGTCGACTACCGCTCTCTGGGTCTGACCTTGGAGCCAATTCCCCAGCCAGCGGACCGTGACGTAGCCGAGGCTGCATTGGCCAATTTTTCCATGAGGAGATCGTGGGACACCAGATCGAAGGCTTTTTTGAAGTCCAGATATATGATGTCAATCTCTTCTCCCTTGTCCAGGTGATAGGTCACCTGGTCATAGAGGAAGAGATTGGTCAGGCAAGACCTACCCACAGCAAACCCGTGCTGGTTGCATTGCTGGGTGATTGGAAAGTCATTTGCTTTTTTCCCAAAGGAATCAGGGGGTCTGATTTTACATGCTCTTGACCCCTCATTTCTCCCCTAGCAATCAAAAGGTCTTCAGCACCTCGGCTAAGCAGGCCTGGAGTCCTGATTTCAGGAAATTACAGGTCTCATTTTAAGTGCACAAGTAATCCAGTGACCTTCAAAGGTAAAGGTAGCTGCTAATCACGCACTTAAAGTCTTGTACATGCTCTTATGCCTCAGTGACCTGGAGTCTTTTCTTTTATTGCTATAAGGCTCAGCTCTGAATTTGATTAAAGGACCACTTCAGGTTTCCCTTTAAAACCCCAAAAGGGAAGAACTTATTCCTTTTCTCCCAAATAGAAATGATCATTCCTCATCGCATTCAGGAATGGCATTTGAGAAACTAATGCAAACGGGTTGGAAAAAGTTGGAAACACTCGTGGATAAACAACTGTCTGCTCACTGTGTCAAAACAAGGTTAAAAATTAACACAAAACATGGATGGATGACCAACAAAGCGAGAGCTACTTAATTGTAATAAAGATACTTGCCTAATTGAGAGTAAGGCGCTGACTGTGTCTCAAAATTGCATCCTATAAAGAGATACTATATTTCACACATCAAAGCTAAGAAACAGCAACTGGTCTCATGAAAACAAGTGCACACACATGTACAGAATTACTCATTTGCTTTACCACAGCAGGCCTGATTCATTAAAAGCCAAAGACCAAAAGTTTTCAAAATGACTGCCCATTTTAAGTGCCTAGCTAAAGACTCTTGCAAAGGCCTGACTTTCAGGAAGCCTCAGCCCATAACCACAAATGGGCACCTTTCAGATAGATCACGGCTGGCGTCCAAACTCCTATCCCAAGTTATTGGACACTTTGGAACATCCCAGCTTCTATTGCCCCTGGGTCCTTGTCTTTTGTCCTCTGCACCAGAAAAGGGAACGTGGTCCTTGAGCAGTGCAAAGCAAGCAATTTTGCCATTCAGTAAAATCTTTTCATCTGCACTGCTTCAAAATACTTCCCACCACTCCCTAGGGACAGACATCAATGTGAGAAGGGTAGATTTTGATTTCAAGAGAGTTTTCTCCAGCAAAATGGAACCTAGATCTCATTCTTCTGTGCAAAAAAAATCCCTCTTACATCCCTATAAAAAAGGAATGCGTGGATTAAGGCTGTCCTAATGCTTTGGGACTTTTCATGTCTTCGTTGGTGGGGTTTACGTAGCTATAGCACGGTACTTTAGCTCCCATTGTAGCTTAAGAGCAATGGGGCTAAGGGGCCCCTGAACTAGAGCTAAGCAAGCATCATGAATTGATATTACTGTGAGCATTTACGGAGGGTGTTTGATGCTCATAAAGGTTATAGGCTTCACAGAGCATGGTGAGATGGGGCTGCATACAGACCTCCTTGCACAGTTTCCATGCTACATCTCATCCTGAGCTATTACCCTATTTCCCCAGAGCACATTACTTGCTGAGTGGGGTCAGATCATGGCAGCTGTTTGCTTTGAAACGACTCGACTTTAAAGCCTGGTTAAGCCAGGTCTCCGGAGGCCAGCAGCTGGCATATTGGCTTTGGGTGCTACCAGTGGAAAAATAATGGGCCGCAGTTCCACCGCTGGGCGAAAACCTCACAGCACAAGTCAGATGGGAGTGGAAGGGGTTGGGGGAGAGGGGGTAAATGCTAAATTTTGCATTCCTCTCACCCTGGGGCTGGTCCATCTGGACCTAACTAGAGCAATCCTTGGGCTGCTCCAATTTACTCTAGCTGCAAACGGCTCTGAAGCGCTGGAACTGCATCTGGGGCTTAGCATCATGTAGGGATTCACCAGGAAAGTCTTGCCAAGACCCAAGACCCTTAGGTCTGCCAAGACCCCTTCACTGACAGCAGCAGAAAGGGAAATGTGAAACGCTGCATTCACTATTAGCCGTCAAAGGTCACGCTGGAACGGATGACCTGAAACGCTTATGCTAGCTGTGCAATATCTCTGCCAGCGGCACGCTGCACCTGCAAATCAGACCCAGAGCATTTGCAAAGTGTCTCAGCTTGTAAAGAAGTTATTGCAACCTCCCACTTAGCACCTCTTCTCTTATTATTGCAGAGAAAGCCTGCTGGGAAGGGGAGGAACTGGGGTTGGAAGGAGAAGTCAGTACGAGACAGCCTTGTTCCCAGTCTGTTTTAGGAGGCACAGCACGGTTCTGCGGCTGGTTTTGTATCTACCTGTAGGCAGAAAAAGGAGACGTGCGCTCTGTACCAGCATTTTCTTACATCACATTTGCATCAGGCTCTTGGACACATTAGTGCCGTCCTGGCCAAGCACATCGCCTGCCGCCTTTGAGCTCTTTGCAGCTGTACGAAGTGACGCAATGTCTGCCAAGGCCTTTTTAATGAATCGTGCCCTGCGCCCTCTTTGGAAAGAGGTCTCTGTGCTTTCCCGCACAACACATTTATCTCTAGTAGCACACAGTCGTAAAATCCCAGCCCGGCACCCCGCCACCACCCCCTCCACAGACCGTTGTTACAGAAATACGCAGTCCACAAACAAAGTATTTGATCAAAGCCAATACAGTCGGTCTCGGTACACTGGAGACAGAGTCAAAACGTCCAATAACAAAACATAGTTAAGAAGCCAGCAGTGCACAGCAGTACAATGAGAAACATGGAAGCACAAAGGAAAAAAAGAAATAAAAACCCCATTGCTGGTAGGGGTGGCAGCCCCTGGGCGTGTTGGAAACCACCATGCTGCAGCATTCCTCATTCCAAGGGATGGGATGGAAATCAAAATTAAGGGGACCCCGTTCTCCCCTTGCTTACACTGGTGTAAGCTGTGAATTACGGTGCGGAGTCCAATGGAGTGGCCGTGGTGTGAACACAGCACGACGGGAGGATCAGCCCCGGCATCTTTGGCAGGAAGAAACGCGCAATTATTGTTCTCCACGGTTGCCGCAGAGCTCTGGGGAGATCAGCCCTGCCTCCTGCTCCTTTGCCGGCTGCTGCCCGCGGCAGGGCGAAGTACCTTCACTCTGGCTGTGCTTTGCTCAAGGAAGCAACCTACCGCTCAGCCACAGCCCGCTCAGCCCAGAAGCAGGGAGGCCGGCAGGGTGCCTGGTGCCTGATTGCAACCGACCGTTCAAAGCGCGGCTGAGAGTTTCCTCCAGGTAGTTTCCACTGCTCTGAAGAAAAAGAGGATTAACTATCCCACGTCCTGCTCCTCACAAAGTCTGGGCTCCCCCAACTCCAATTTAAGTCAGTGGGAGCTACAGAAGCACGGTGTCCTCAAAAAAGGAGGCTCTGGCCTCTGCCCACCAGATCTATTCGGTCTGAGCTGGGCTTTGGGGGTCCTAAATATATCTATCTATCTATCTATAGAGATCTAGCTATATCTATATCTATCTATCTATAGATAGATAGATATCTATAACTATATCTATCTATATCTATCTATCTATATAGATAGATAGGTAGAGAGATAGATATAACTATATATATATATCTAGATAGATAGATAGATATCTATAACTATATCTATATAGATTGGTAGCTAGATAGATATAACTATATATATCTATATCTAGATAGATAGATAGATATCTATAACTATATCTATCTATATAGATAGATAGGTAGCTAGATAGATATAACTATATATATTTATATATCTAGATAGATATCTATAACTATATCTATATAGATAGATAGGTAGATAGATAGATATAACTATATATATCTATATCTAGATAGATAGATAGATATTTAAAATGTCTGTTGGGTCACGGTTTCATCCAAATGCTCTGAAACCATCTGATAGCAGTGGCTGAACCTCCTGGATGTGCTGAGCATGCAAACCTTTGAAACACCTCCATGGATTTCTCCCAGAAGGATGCACCAGTGCTCCAGCTGAAATCCCAGGATGACTCTTCCCCTGGTTATAACAGCTGTTATCCCGACCCCGGGTTTGCCTTGGCGGAGTAGGCAGAGGGGGTGAAATGACATCTAAACCGGTACCGTTGTTACATAGAAACAGAGATACACCACATAGCTACATCATCCAAATTCCTTTCACATCGGAAACAGGCCACTGACAAACAGAACGACTTACCCCCCTGGCATATGAATGTCATGGGGAAAAAAAACAAAGCAAAACAAACAGATGCTTTGGAGATGCCCAAAAGCACAGATCAAGAGGAAATGCCAGAGGGGCTCGGCTCACCGGCTGAATTCAGAGACTGTAAAGAAGAATGCAAGCTCAGCTGGTGGGACGAAGATCTTAGCTCAAAGTAGGATCTCCCCGAGAAGCTGGGTTGTAGATTAAGAGTGGAGGAGAAAGGACTCATTCTACGGAGCTGCGACCTTTCCAAAGATCTTTCCAAAGGCACTGGAAAAGGGAGGGTCTGTTCTTCTGACTCTGTGTCTAAACGCAAGATCAATGCAAACTAGAGATCAGAAACTTTCATATCATTACCTAAGACCCCCAGTCCAGAGCACGGGCCCTTGTACACGTGTGGGCTCCTTCTCTGCTGTGTTGCCATGGGCATGTGCTGGGCAGAACGACATACAAGGCCACTGTGCGCATTGATACCTCTCAGTCACCGTGTGCCATTGAGGCTGTGTACAGCAAGCACGCTTTGGCCTTTGCAAATATCCCTATGTTGTTGAAGACACATATGATGTGCTTTTCTTTTCAGCAAGTCCCGGAGCCCTTCACAAGAATGAATCCCACCTAGGGAGGTTTGCAATTTGCCATGCCACTTACCAGGGGATGCACTTTAACTGGTATCATGGACATTTCCCCTCACCCTGTTATAATCCTCATAATAAAGGGGAGACGTGCAGGTTTCATACAGGTCTGATACACTTTTGGCACATGGTTGGTCTAAATGGTGTTATTCTAAGCATCCCCAAATACCCACCTTACTCAAAGGCTGTTTGGCCTGCTGTGTTCCTGGGAAACTCCTTGTAGCTATCAAGATGCATTTGGCTGTTACAGGAAGAATTTCACTTTAACCCATGAGATTCATATAGGGACACTGGACGGGATCTCCTGGGTCATCAAAACTATTGCAAACCATCACGTGCCTGTCATAAACTGATTGATCCCCCTCTTAAAATAGAGTAGAAGAACGCGCTGTGCCCCTGCCACCCACAGGGCTCCTGGACAGCAGAGACGGAAAGGCCCGACAGATCTGTGATGATCTGCTCTTTGTAGCTGCACTTCTGGATTGCTTCCTCCAGGGTCTATAGGAGGCAGGTAATCAGCTCTCTCTTTGCTCTACCACCATTCAGAGCGCACAGCCCAACAGGTCACACTACAGTTAGTCCAAGACATAAAGCATGGGGCTTTTCCTAGACAATAGGTTATGTCAGAGGAGGGAGCAAGAGGAAGAGCTCAGTGACCTTAAGGTAAAACAAAACTCTCTTGGAGCTCCATGAGTTTGTTTTAATAATTTCTTTTTTTTATTCAGGCAACCACTGAAACAAAACTCCAACACAGGAGTAATACACAGGAATTGCAGGAGGTTGAAGTTGTTATATCTTTACAAAGGAAATAATATACAACAATTCAAACAACTCATCATCCGCACTTTCAATGTAATTGTATATATTTATATATAATTATATATATATATACATATATATATATATATATATATAACATTCAGGAAAATTCATGAATATGCAAAGAAATGTGGCTAAAGACTCTGGCTGACAAGCTGGTGAATTTTTGTCTTCTGTGTAAGCCAGGAAAGGAATTCATATTTCTCAATATCTATCCCTGTTTGGTCTCTTTTCTAATAAGCTAACCTGATGGGACCATTTCCCCATCATTGGGATCGCCCATATTTTAGCAGACTACATTGTCAGTCGATATGTGCGTGTGTTCCTTCACACGTTTGAGCCACACATAATCGGGCAGCTGAAACAAGACGTGTACCAGCTTTTCATAGATTCCTAGATTGTAAGGCTGGAAGGGACCTTGGAAGATCATCGGGTCCAGTCCCCTTGCACAAAGCAAACTCCCTTGACCAGGGCATTCAATAGACAAACCAGCAGATCCAAAGGGGTATTACCACCCAATCCATAATAGCTATTATTCTGATGACTCCCTCCAACAGGATATTTGGACCTCTGGACATAGCCACCACATCTGGGAAATAAAGCCTTTGTCTCTGCAGCCTCTCCTGCATGATACATCTCTGTTAGAAGAAAAGTGTTGGATCCTACCTGGAGACTGCTAGCATACATGGAGTATTTTACAAGGAAGTTTTCTTTGTGTAAAGCATGCATGGAAGATGAATAACCCCATTCCCACATTTCTCTCCTTTGCTCCAGTCTACTTGAAGTGCTATCAGTTTAAGGACAGGAGTGTAAATGGTAGCAGCATTGGCAGGGGGAGCAGGACTCGGTGGTCCAGGAGGTCCCCCCGAGCCCTGCGTTCTCCTCACCTGAAGAGCTAGAAGTCCCACTCCAGAGTCAGTCAAGCCCTGCTCCTCATCCCCATCTGCAGCAGGGACAACGGTGACCCTGAGCCTAGACCCACCTTGCAAGCTCTGAGGCTGCTGCCAGGGGACTGAACACGCTGAAGACCAAGAGGGCGAGAGGGACCAACCTCCCTGGTCTGCCTCCTCCGTCCAGTTCTACAGCATCAGCACAGGGGGGCTGTTAGCTTTGGTAGCAGCTCCACCTTTGTGATATACATCCCTCTGCCAGGACACTGGGGCTTATGCCTTGGGAAGCTCTGCCCAGGCCTTGGGGCCTGATCCAACAGCTGCTGGTGTCAACAAGAGTCCTTCCATTACTTCAAGAGCCAGTGCACCTATCTCTGAGCGAATTCAACCCAACCCAAGCCGCGTGTGTGAACCTTCACTTTCCTGCCCAAGCTTTTGGGAACACCCCACTCCAAATACACTCCTGCCCCTCCCATAAGCTTTCCAAAGGAGTCACATGGAGGGATCTGGGAGCAGATGCTCTTGGTGAAGCAGTACAGTACATCCTTCTCCTGGCCTTCTAAGGCTTGTGATAGCCATGGCAAGCCTCAAGGTTGACTCCTGTTTGCTCAGCTGGCTCAGGGCTCCCCCTTCTCTACCAGAATAGGCGTTAAGTCCTTCGAAGTTGGCTGGCTGCAGCCTTCCCTACCTCCTCGTGTTGTGGGGCCTGGATGCAGCTCAGGAAACTCTCTGGGGTCTAGGTGGCTTTGCTCAAAGCAGGAGGATGCAGAGGGAGGCTGGGGTTTGTGGAGGGGCTGGAGAAGTGAGCAGGAGGCTCTGCAACCTGTTAACCAGGGCACTGGGTCTTCTTCATCAGCCGACCCCATGGCAGGTAATGGGCTTGGAGTTTCAGGGCATGTCCCGGCAGTACCTTAGTGATGCCTCCTCTGTCACTCGGCACTTGCCTCTGTCTGCTGGGGCAACTACAGGACACTTCTCGGCGGGTGAAGTTACACGTTACACTTTGACCAGATGAAGTCTGTGCAATTTTAAGCAGTGTTAAAGTTAGAAAGTGCTGTGAGCAGGCACATATTAAGGGTTAATACCACTTCTTGCCTGCTTTGACTTGCCACTACAGGGCTGGCAAGCAGGGGAATGGCTAAAGCCAGGACACCTGGGCTCTATCCCAGCCACCTAGCTTGTGGGGAGGCGGGCTGAAAGCAATGCATCCTGGGATACTGGAGGGCTGCATATTGGTCACTTCATGAAGCAGACTGAAGTACTGTGGGCAGCACGGCCCAGAGCTAATCCCTACCTGAAGTGGCATCATTTTAGATGCTCAGAGTGCACTTAGCAGGATTTAGCGAGCTTTAACATGCGGACACTTGCATTTTAAGACCTTAGTATGGTCTAAATGTGATGTGTAACTTCACCCTGATTCCAGGTCTAAGGCTCCAGCCCCCAACAGCATCACCCTTCCCTGAGCAAGCCAGGGAAGGCAGGTCACCAGCCTGTCCACCCAGCTCTCCACTCAGCACTGCTCTGCAAAGCCTGGGCAACTGTGAAATGTTATGTACGCTAATATGAGAAACTGCCTGTGTCTTCACTGGATTCACGACTGTATGTGCTGAGCACGGCGCTGGCACCAGACAGATCTGTCTGGTGTCAAGGGCCCTGTAAGCCTGCTATCAAGTGCTTTGCTCTGAGCCCCACGAAGACAAGGATACACTGATCAAAACACCGAGCAGAGGGTCGGGTCTCACCCAGTGACCTTGCCAGCAGCCAGAGGCACCAACGGGTCCAAACAGGACAGGACTGCAATCATGATAGCCTGCCAGCAAGATCCCTGCTTGTTTCTAGGGCTACCCACAAAGCAACGGAGGCGATGCCATGTCTCGTGCAGGTGCAGGCAGTTCCCTGCAGATGGTAGGAACGTAAGGGCTGCGCCGTGGATTGGCTGATGATGCACGTGGCACGGGGACCTCCATCCTTGGGGCACAAGAAAGCTGCACCAGCAGTTCAGTGCATCTTGTGGACTGTATTTCTAATGGACATGTGCCCCTTGCTCCTCCTCTCTGGGAAGCCACTTACCTCTGCCCTGCGGTGAGCATGAGCTTCGCTATGGGAAGTGGAAATAGTGATCTCTTAACCAAGTGCCCTTTAAGGAAGCCCAGAGCATGTGCCTTAGGCATGTCTTTCTGCTTGTCACGTTGGGAAGGGGCCCACCGCTCTGGTGCGTCCTGCATGTGTGCCATCCCACCAAGTGAAGGAAAACACTCAGGGAATCGTGGACAAGACATAGGCTCATGTCTGCAGACTCGAGGCATTTAATTCTTTCCTTCCTCTGTTCCTGAATGCCTGAGTCACTGGGGAGCTTGTCTTGGAAAAGCAGGATCTGAGAAGCACCTCTCCTCTTGCTGCAGCACAGCTCACCCCAATCTTCCTGGCCAGGGGGTGGCAAAGAATAGTGTCATCCTGGGCCCCTCTCCCCACCGATGCCCCCACCATCACTCTCCTACCCCTTGCTTTCCCACTGCTTGAGAGAGAAAATGTGTTTTCATCAGCAATCCCTCAATTCAAGGCTGATCTCTACCATGGCTCATTGTCATGGGTCACGGGTGTTTAAGTGACTTAAGAGTACAAGGATCGTTCGCAGACGGTGTAGGTCTCTGTAGGGCAGAGCAGGCTGCAGGGGGGATTCTTCTCCTTTTCCTTCCTCTGCTCTCTCTTCTCTGCTTTGAGGACAAGACGCTTTGCCTCAAAATGGGCTGCACTTGGGTGAGGTTTTGGCACCATTGGGGTCGGTTGGCAGCCAGCTCCTCTCACCTCTTGATGTCAACATCTGCTTTCTTGAGCGATGCCTTCAATGTGTCCTTGTAGTGTCTCCTCTGGCCAGTGGGAGATCTCAGGCTGTTACTAAGTTGGGAATAGAGCACTTGTTTCGGGAGTCAAGAGTCAGGCACCCACACACAGGGCATTTATAGACGTGCTCTGGGAGTACGGTGGGGGCGCTTTAATTAAAGGGCCCAGAGCGTCATGTGTATCAGCGTCCTTGCACTGAAAAATGGTGGTGGGGACGCTTTAACTATAGCTCGTCATGTGATGCTGAAGTCCGCTGGAGCACAGTAATGACCGCGCTCCAGCAGACTCGATTAATCGAGACTGCTCCAACGTGCTGCAATGACAGTGCGTCAGAGCAGCCTCGCCGCACGTATGTAGGCACCCACAGTGTCCAGTCCAGTGAAGCCGGTGCTTGAGGATCACCGACTCAACGCTGGGAACATCGGCTTCAGCAAGCCTGCTGGCTTATGCAGTGATCTTCCAATACGATGTGGAGGATTTTCTGGAAGCATCGTTGACGATGCCTCGTCAGGCTCTTGAGATGATCTGGAGGGGTCACATTCATGGCCTGGGGTGCTACAGAAATCAGCTACACATGCAACCTTCCCCGTGGATCCCTAGGGTTTGGCCTATTTCATTGCTCAGTAGAGTCAAGAGAACACTCCCATTGATGTCCAGGGCTTTGCAGCATCAGATCCTATGGGTAGAAACCTGCGATGGCAAAAGAGCACCATCAGGTTCGCAGCTTCCCCTGCCCTGTAGACATATTCAGACAAGTGTCACAGTACCAGCAGTGCTGCCTCATGGTGAGAGCCCCTTTCCTTCTCTTCTTCCATCCTCTTCATTTCCTCCCCCTTTGTGCCCTGGTGGAAACCTCTCCACCCACTGCTGAGGGAAAGGGTGAAGCCCAATTCATTTCATGCAAAGCTGCTCTCAGAGACCCAGCTGCTGTTCAGGCCAGAAATAATAACCTTGCCCTGTGAGCTGGCATGTGCTGCAGGCTCTGCTCAATGGCTGATTTGCATCTCCTTAAGCCGAATTCAGATGCAATTTATTTCTCTGCCTCGGGTTGGGAGAACTCAGCATGCCTCTGAAAGCAAAACATGCTTTGGGCCATATTTAGCTTTTGCTTGCATTGGGAGAGCAAGATGACAATGTTTCATGCAGGAAAAAGGCATAAAAGAAAGATTCATCTTTTGGCAAACACTGCACGGAGGCTTCAAGCATGATTCCCCTGGGCCGGAGCTGGGAGCCGAGACTTTGCGATGGGGTCTTTTGAGAGCTGGGACCTGCTTGAGGCAGATGCAACCATGAAAATACCTACCAGGGAGGGAGGGACCAGGGGTGCTTAGGCTGCCCATGCAAATTCCTGACCGGGGTTATTTAAAGCAATTTCACACATCTCAGTGTAATGGTTTCCATGGGTTTGGCTGAGTCAGGTACCGGGAGACAATCTTCCCTTTCCCACTGCTTTGGTTAGAAAAACTGGTCTTAGAAGAGCAATGTGACAGGATGCTGAGGCCCCGCTGTTTGCTTCAAAAGATCCCAGCCCTGGACCTGTCTTTTTGTGAAGTCAACAAGAATCTCCCTCTTGACCTTCATGGAGGATGGACCAGGTCCTTGATGATCCCCAACACATTGCACACCATCCTCTCCTTGCAAAACGCTGGTGATCAGTGGGATCCAAGAGAGCTGACGTGACTTGGGACCTGTCCCACTGACTTCAGATTGGACTTGTGCTCCCAGGGCTGTTCAGTGCTTTAAAAACTCCTCCATAGCTCTCCAAGAGTATGAAGCCTAATGCTATTGTAGGGTGGGAACCTGCCTTGTGATGGAAGTCACTGTTTCCACGACTGCTGCGAGATGTTTGGTGGAAGAGAGACCTCTCCAGGATACAGGTTTTTAGCTCCGTCACCTTTCCTTCTGCTCGCTTCTGCCACTGGGATGGCTCCTGGTATCCCTCTGTATCTTCAGCCCCTTCTCTGAACATCGTCCTGCAGCGATTTATATCTTGAGATGATCTCAGAAGCACAGCATGCTGCTCAGGAAAGCTGTTGCTCATTGTGAGCCTGACTCCTCCTTTTGGGATCTCACTCGCTTAAGTGTCAGTGGATGTAAACGTGGTGTCATATGCTGCAGGATTTCTGGAAACCAGGAAGTCCCCTAGGGGCTTGGCCCACCGGAAGTAAGAGTAGGTACCAGCTAGCAGGCAGACTTCTGCATCTCTGCCGGGTAGAAAGTGATGATTTCTGGCTATATGTCTCTAGACATTTCTAAGGGTCTGGGGAAGCGAGAGACCGAGTGCATTGAGAAGTACTCAGGAACTTTTCACCGGTTGACTTTTGCAATGGTCGCTGTAAATCCTGACCCCTTTCGGTGGTGTTTGTGTCAGCTCTCATGAGCTAAGCAGGACTGGCCTTGTCCCTGCCTGAATGGGAGACCTCCAAGGAAAGCCCAGCGTCTCATGCACGCTGACCGCCGAAAGGGGCTGCCGGACCTGGGCAGTAACAGATTCCTTGGCTGTGGGGCAGAGCCGGCTGGTATCCGTGATATGAGCATCACCACCCAGTGGCAATCCCCGGCTCCTAGGACAGTCTCCTGGCAGCTGGGGGCAAATCAGGGTAGTTCTAACGCTGCTCTATGTGCCACCAGGGGCAGAGAAGGAAAGGAGAGCTGGAGGAGAGGTGCCTAAAGCCACTTTTGATCTGCACCAGGTGCCCCTGAGATCTGGGTCCCCAGAGCAATGCAGGTGAGGTCCCTTCTGTCTCCAGGTCAGTCCTCAATCCCAGTCTCTTAAGTGGTGTTAAAATGGACTGCACTGCTAGAAGTGGGTGGCCCATCAAACCAGCCGCTCACCACTAGGCAGCCCCTGGCTTTTCTGTAGGCAATGGAAAATTGTCCCCCTGTCCTGGATTCCCTGCTCCCAGGGATCGCAGGGATCCCCACTCTCCTCCACTCCCACTCAGGCAGGATCTAGCCAACGTCTAAACCTCATATTCATCAAACCACTAGAAAACCACTAGAAGGTGGATGTGGGGCTTTCTTGTTCCCGTTCTCCCTAAATGCAGTGTGAATCTGCAATGACTCTCCAGAAGTCTCTCACGCAGCCGTAGACGGGGCGGGCGTCTCCGGGCAGGCTGTCTCAGCGGTGGGCACCGTTTGGAGGGTGAGGAATGGATTTCCTTAGCAGACACCCAGGACCAGCTAAGGGTAACAAGAACTGAGGCTCCTGCTCCGGCTGGTCTGGGGCTGCTCCTCATGTAGCACCCACTCTGGGTGGAATGGGACACGAGACATGTGGCCCCCAGGCCAGGACCTGTGCTGCACACAGCTTCTGCCCTGACCAGCTGGAGTGGGCACCGTGTGCTGCTAGCATCCTGATCCAGCTCGAGCAGGCATCACGTGCGGCACAGGCTGGAGCAGGTGGCGCGGGCACTGGATCTAGCATGCACGGGGAGTGGGGGAGACCGTGGGTGCAATCTGATCTATGGAGCCAGCTCCACACCGTTCACCTGGCCTGTGGACCAGTCCCATGGCAGTGAGGTGAGTTTTGTCAAGCCATCACTCAGTGAACACCAGAGCACTTTCTTTCTCTCTCTCTCTCAGCCCCTAGTATAACGTGTCTGCAACAGCCCTGAGCCAGCAGCATGCCCCTCTGCTTCGGTCAGCTTTGCAAGCCCTCCCGGAGCAGGAATTGTGCGAATGGCTTCAACATGTGCTGGTGCACAGGCTGTGAGCTCCCAGGAAGTTGCTGCTGTTTCCTAAGATGGGCGCCTGGCCTCACAACCGTGCAGAGAGCTCTGCGGGGTAGGGAAGGCTGGCCTGAATGGGGGCCAGGACCTGCAATATTTCAGCCCCTGTGATAAGAAGGAAGAGCAGCTTGTTCCCTCTCCTGTCTCTCTGCTCCCATCTCCCTGCATGCTGCACCACATTGCTGCACTGCAGAGCTGCCCTCTGGACAGCAATCCCAGGCAGCTCCTGAAGTGTAATAACGACACGCAGAGAAATAGGGCTTGGTCCGGTGTGCCTGTCTTGGGTTTTCTAACCGCTTCTCCCTGCCAGGCTCAACAGCCATCACACAGCGCTTCTCAATCTTTCCAAACTCCAGGCAGCCCTCAGTAGACTTGAGGGGCCCTTTGGAAAATGCTTTCTTTTTGTTTCCACTTATTTTTTGAGCACACAAAAGTACTAGAGCAATTCTTTTATTGCAGAGAACTCAGGAAGCCCACAGCAGGGCAGGGCTTAACAGTACAGATTCCCATTTGAACTCTCTGGGTTTGTCTTGTGATTCCTATTTGTACACTTAACAGTGTGAACATTGCATGGCACCCTGGAAAGGATCTCAAGGCACCCCAGGGTGCTGTGCTTGAGAATCACTGCTGGGACAGCTTCCTTGAAACAGGCTGCAGCAAGCTGTGTTGTGCCTGCCTGATGCACCATCGGCAAGACAGGCATGTTCGAGCCAAGCACATCTCCCGGCAGCGACGCCAGAGCAAAGCAGGAGGGAGGCTGCCTGGATTTCAAAAGCCAAGCTGTGTTGGCATTACTGGTGCTGAGTGAAATCTTGCCAGGGCTGGGAAAAGGGTGTGACTCTGCTCTGGAGGTAATGGAAGCAGCATTGCTGTTAAGGAAGGGTCCCTTTCCTGGCAACAGCTGTACCTCAGGGGACTGCAGGCATGCTGCTGCAGAGACGGCCGACTTTATCCTGGGCTTTATCACCTGCTGTTTCTGTCCCACGCATAATTTCCCTAAACAAGTCTGATGCCTCTTGACTCGACTGTCAGAATCAAGGCAATTTCCCAAGGCAGATTGACATCTCGGTGTGACAAAGGTAGCTATCATCCAGAAGAGGAGGTTTATCCTTAATAGCAGCGTTTAATATTCTAACAGAGATAACAGCAGGAGGCAGCTGTAATCAGCTTTGTAGGTGAAACTGGTGCAGCTCAGCTTTGAACCCTGTCGGTACAGAAAGACACCCACACGGTCTTTCCGCTCAGCACGCGGCGCCGCAGGGTGCCTGGGAAAGGACCACACGTGCAATCACAGTGCAGTCAAATGTGGCCCTTTGTTTCTCAGGAGCAATGTTCAGAGAAGAAGAAGAGAAGGAATGAATAAAGACATCTGAGCTATGTTTGCAGGTGATCTACCTCAATCCCAGAGGCAAACCGCTTTCAAAGCCTTCCCTCCTTCTGTCCTCCCAACAGGATGCTGCCAATCACTAAATGCATTCTGGGTATGTCTACATGTGCATTTCAGCACGTCTAAACTTAATGCACATTATCTTAATGTGCATTAAGCGGGTTTAGGCAGGCATCTACACATGCAGGCATTAAAGCGCATAATGCTGTGTCTGGACTGATTTGGGACTAACATTTGTTCCGGGTCAGTCCGCACACATGGTGTTAATGCGCTTTAATGGGTCTACATGTGTATTAATGTGCTTTAACTATTCACACCTAAATTTGATACCTGCATTTGCAGGTATCAAATTTAGGCATGATTAGCCCCAAATTGCCATTCTGAAAGCACATTAAGGGTGCACACGTGTAGACGCGCACCCTAATGCACCTTAAATTTAGGCTAATGCGCGCCTTAAAGCGTCTCATGTAGATGCACCCTCTGGGAAGGAAAGACCCAGGAAAACAACTGCTGGCTGAGCTTGTTCTGGACTCCTGACATCACCTTTATTCTGCTTGTCACCATCACTTCTTTTGCAATATTGGTCTTTTGCCTAGGAGGTATACTGGAGCTGCTCCTCGTATGCTAAGTTATGTGGATCTGAAGAACAGGCCTCTGGGGCTGGGCAGTCTCATGCCTGATGCAGCATGGCAGGGCACCACTGCCGAAGCCTCTTACCTTCGGATGTCTGCAGGACCAAGGTCTTGCTGTATTGGCTCACTCCTGTTTTGTTAAAGGCTTTGACGCGGGCGCTGTAGGTGCTGTTGAAGTGCAGGCCGTCCACGGTGCACATCGTCTCCTTCCCAACATACACCTCCTAGTTAAGACACAAAAGGCTGCGTTAGTGCCTGATGCATGGGGCATATCCAGGTACAGGAGGGCCTTGCTCAGACAGCTTGCTACACAGTATTTCCACGCTTCCTGACACACAGGCATGCCAGTTAGACACCTTTTTGTCAGGCCAAAGTGTCTGGGTGGAAGCTGGGAGAGCTGGAGGAACCTGGGGACCCCAGCTGCAGCCGCAGCTGGAGTGATGGGGGGCCTGGTATATTGTATACTGGAGTGTGAGAGCTGGGGGGGCTCAAATTAACCCCTCACAGGCTGGATACAACCCAGCCCTGTGCTAAATCATAATGGTATATCTTGATAAAATGACTTTGCATCCTGCTTCTGAGCTCTGACAAATTGCCACGTGACACCAGTTCCTCCACAGCACCAGCACAGAAGCCTTGCTGTTTGTAGGCAAGCAAGGTTTCTCTTCAAGTAAACCTCCCACTGAATCCAGAAGAGTTTTGCTGATGTACCCTGGTACAGAAACTGGTTGCTGGCTCTAAACTGAATGAAGGCCACTTATTAGAGACCTGTATTGGAAAATATTACCTTATCAGCTCAGACAGCGGGACCAATGCTTTGATGAGAAGACAAAGATCGGCTCCTTTTACAGATCTAGAGCTGACTGGCTGACACATCAGGCTTACACCAATGTAATGCCATTCAGATGAACAGAGCTACAAGACCATAAATAGCAAATGTGAATCAGCCCCAAAGACTAGTGAAATGGTCCGGGACTCAGTCAATGTTTAGGTTTGCTTTAGAGTTGTGGAGGATGTGATGAAGGGCCCACTTGCTTTCGTCCAGGATGTTAGGGAGGGGTTTTAGCTCTGTGCTTCCTTGCAAATACCTTCCACTCTTTTTTTGTACCCAAGAATCCTTTTTGCATTTCTGTCGGGGGTTGCAGAGTACAGCGGTGCGCATCTGATCAAACAGCCCCCGCTTAAACACAGAGCCGCTGCTTTCAGGCCAGCGTACACCCTTCCATCCATCAGCGATGGAGCTGCGAGGCTCCCTTGGGATAATGCCCTTAGGCATAAAAAAAGAAGGCAGGGTAAATTTGCAAAGTGTGCGGGTGTGTGTGTATATATGCATGCATGTATAAGTGTATGTGTGCGTGTATGTATACTTATATAGCACAAGCTTTCATGAGCTAAAGATCACTTCATCTGATGCTTGTGAGATATATCTATTATATATACAATCTATAAAATATATATATAATCTACTTTGCTTAGTCTATAAGGTGCAAATATACCTTGCCTTCTACTTGCCTTCCCACTAACACAGATAACTATGACTCTATGCTCATGGATAAAAAAAGAACAGAGATTTCTGTTTTGAATTTTTGCCCCGAATCCTGAGCAAATTGACTCAGCTGACAGCGATGCCGGGAGTTATATACGTTACGGTTCTCCTTCAGAGCACGCACCCGTCAGTGGTGAGAAGTGCAATTTGAGCTGTGAAGCAAATGCACTGAACAAATGCCGTGAAAGGTGAAAGGCAGACAAGGATCTTTGGGTGAATCTGATATCTTTTATTACACCAACTTACATAGTTGGAAAACAATTTAAATAGTTGGAAAACAACTTAAATAGCTGGAAAGGTGAAATGCACCTAGCACTGGGTTACAGGAAAGGTTTCATGATTGTCTCCTCGTGCCTTCGAGCTGTGGTGCACTGAGGGCGTGTGGCTGTCTCACATAGCCAGTAGTGTAACTAGGGTGGGCACTTGTGATATCAGCCCCAGGTGCCAGTTCTGCGGAGGCACAAGGATAGCTGCCATTGCCACCACCACGGCCAGGCCGCTGCGCTCCCTGGTACAGAAACCGGTGTTGTCCTCTAGGTGACGTACCGCTTCCCCTTCACAAATCCTTTATTGCCTAGTCCCCATCAAACCAGAGATCTGCCTTATTCTATATAGACAACAAATGGCACGGGGCAACGTCCCGTCTCTCTCACTCTCTGTTAATAGAGGCACAAGCCTGAATCTAAACACTTGGTCACACTCTGCTCTTCTTCTCATCCATTTGTTCTTGGCCTTGTTAGGACTGCACTGTTTGACTTCATTGAGAGACAACCTAATAAGCAATGCATGAAGACATCCTGGGGCTGGGAGTGGCACCCCATGATCTAATAACCCTTGGTGTTGTTGCTCCATCAGCAAGCAGGCTAGGAATGGCCTAGTTTTTCATTTCATTTTCAATAAGGCTAAAATGATCATCTATAACAAAGCCCCAAAAGGAAGAGCGAGGGCTCCTCTGTTACATGCAGTGTCTGCGAGTAATGCATGTAAGGAGCTTTGCAATCTCTAGATGGAAAGCCCCACATATCACCTGCTGCATTAAGGGTTAGGAGCTGGTTGTGACAGACTGCACGTGAGTCTAACACAACTCCTGGACAGAGAGCTTGGCTGTATGCTGAGCTGCTCTTATGCACAAACAGCGCCGGTGGAGATGCTTGTGGGAGGAGATGTGGGAGTAACGGCTCCATGCACAGATGAGTAACACAACAACACCTAGCAAGCGTGTGCGGAGGAAGGCATTAGAGACTCTGGCAAACATTACCCTTTCTTTTTTGCAACTGCAGCTGAAATCCAGCATCACCCTGAGCCCGAACATTGACCAGGCTGTTGCACAAACCATCTACGTGACACTAAACGCCTTCTCAAGATGTGACCCCAGGGTTTGGCAACCACTGGGTGATTTGGTTTGACGAGTGGCTTACAGCATTGCCCCGTGGCATCATTTTTACTGCCTTGTTGATATGCTGCATCATGCAGTGCAAGGGCTCACTGAACACTACTGCATCCATCTGCATGGTTATCAGGACACTCAGTATCCCACTGGAGCTGGGGAAGGCAAAGGCATCTCTATATCACCCTTCGGCTTCCTGCTCTTCCATCTAGCCACAGCACACATGATCGTCGCTGCAGGAGCAACCTAATTTACATCAGCTGGAGCAGACCTGGAGCAGACCTGATCCATTTTGACCAGACCTGGAGCAGACCAGATCCATTTTGCTGGCCTGGGATCTTGGCCTGGACCCCTGCAAGGCAGAAGGCAAGAATCGGTGGCTAGGGCCAGACTTCAAGGCACCAGGGTTTCTCCTTTGGCATAGCTTTAGGTTCCCTTCTCTACTACTGATGCAATGCAAATAGGATTGAGCCCAGCAGATCTGGCCCTATTTATGCAGTAACGCTAGGAGCTATGGCTTGCAGAGCTATGTGTGCAGTAAAATGTGTGAGCACACGGCAAGAGGAAGCAAGCAGGATGGGGGAAGAGCCGGGAAACCAGATCCATAGGAATGAGTGCTACAGCCAAGTGACACCTGCTGGGGAACAGCTGCCTCCGGCATGGGACAGGCACGCAGCTAAGTGCTGCGGTATCCTGTCTGTCTCCTCTGGCCCCTTCTCCCATTTATCTGCTCTGATTCTTTCTGGCAAAGTGTTTTCCAGCTCAGGTTCAGGAAATGTGCTCAGCTGCCTCTCTGGGCCTACTCAGAAGAGTTATGAATACGTGGGGGGCATAATTATCAGCATGTTGGATCAGAGAAAAATTGCATTTTAATTGCGTAATTACAGCAATTGAGAGAAGCCCCTAAACCTCCAATGCCTCTTGCTGCCAGCGGGATAGCCAACCGCATGCCTTCCTCAGCAATCAAGGACTATTCATGCCTTGAAGCAACATTTAAAAAGGGCCTGAAGTGAGCTCTTTTCATTCACAAGTCATGGGTTTCATCAAGAAATAGATTAACACGAGAAAAGCACTCAGCCCAGAGCTGGGCAGCTGTTTCCTGGGCACCAAGGTATTGGGAGGAACAAGGAGGAGGTTGGGGAACTGCATGGTGACCCCTTCTTGGGGTTTTGCAGTGGGATTCCCTGATCCCGCTGCCCTGGTGTGGGTAAGCTGACTTCTGCTTGCATGATTGGGAGCTGAAGCAGTCAGATCTATGCAAACAGCTTGCCCCAGAGCTGATCCTCGGCAAGCAGGCACTCACCTGGAGCTGACTTCTGCACTCATAAGAACATCAAAACTGCCATTTACTAGGTCAGACCATCCTGCCCAATCTCCTGTGTCACACAGGGGCAGAGGGCGGATGCTGAAAGGGAGGGCGAACTGGGTCTGAGCAGGGGTTTTTCCGCTGTTCCTCTCCCACTTGTGACCTCCAGCACTGCAGGTCGAGGAAGCTCTGATGCAGAGGCCGTGCCCCTCACCCCCCCGGCTCAATACCGACTGATGCCCCTTTCCTCCAAGAATGCCTTCACTCCCTTTTTGGATCTGGCTAAGCTGGCAGCATCCACCACATCTGGTGGCCATGAGTCCCACACTTTAATGACACCTGACAATGGGGAAGAAAAGGAGTTAAACAGGATCCTGTTGCCAGCAGAGGAATTGACCCCGGTGCATATTTAAAGTCCAGGTGGATTTGGGAAGTCATCTGCGAACAGCAGGGAAGGGGGTGAGTCGTTACAGAGCTTGGAAAGATTTTCCTATGGATGCTAAATTCCCAAGGAAAAAGAGATTGGTGGCCAGCTCTGAGCCTGATCCCGCTGTGCCCCCTGCCTGCAGGGCTGCTTGCTGGTCAGCAGGTAACCCGAAGCAGGGAGTCTGCCGAGTGAAGAAGAGAAGGGGATTCGGTGCCTGAAGTGAAGAGTGGAGGGATGAACCAGAAAAGCTTTGCTATGTGGCAAACCAACTAGGGGCGGTGAAGACGTGGTGGCATGGGCTTTCACATGGGCCTTCCAGGAGCTTGGGCACGGAGCATGGATGTGCTAAAACCCTTGGCGTTGCCTGTTCTCTGGCACTGTTACCCACACTAGCTCAAATCAGCCATCATAGGCAAGCTAGGACATTTTGCAGGCATGCCACAAATCAGCCTTGAACCCTCCCTGAGTGCCACACCAATCTCTTTCCCCTGCCTGATCCACTGCTCTGCTTTCTGCTCCCCTCCCTGTGCTTCCTGTATAATCTGTTGTTCTGCTTGCTCTGTGCTCCCTGGCTGACTGGCTGCTCTGCTTTCTGCTCCCTGCCCTGCACTCTCTGTCTGATCTGTTGTTCTGCTTTCTGCTCCCTCCTCTGTGCTCCCTGGCTGATCTACTGCTCTGCTTCCTGCTCCCTGTCTGGTTTGCTGCTGTGCTGCCTGTCCCCTCCCCGATCTGCCATGTGCTGCACACAGAGGCTGCCCATTTGTGGCACCCGTGCCATGGGTGGGCTACCCCTGAGCTCAGCCAGGCCTTCCCGCTCCTGTGGAGACATACTCGCTGTCTCCCCTCTCCCCTTCATTTCAGATCTCCATGCTGCTGTGCTACCAGCACCGCATCTCTCAGAGCAGGCACCGGACAGACACTGCCATGGCTGGAGAGTTACGCTATTTGGCCATTTGTAGATGACATGGGGTTTAATTCTCCCTAAATTAAAAACACCACTTCCATTTAGGGCGAAGTAAACCCCCGTGTCGTGTACACCCGTGTCGGAGCCTGATCCTTACCTGCCTCTCCAGCAGCAGGGAGGGGAGAGCGAGCTGCTGGCGGGCAAAGCGGTCCCTGAGCTGCGGGGAGGGGAGAGCTGGTGCTTCCCTCCATGGCTGTAGGGTAGGATACTAAAACTCCTCAGAGGTGTTTTACTTTGCAGCACCCCAGAGTCATTTGCTGCATCCCCAAGTCATTTAAGGCGCGTTTCACCGCCAAACGTGCCACAGCGGCTGGAATTAATGTGCAATATGCTGCTGAATGTACAAACAGCAATGCCATTAAAGCGGTGCAAAAGGCATTTAACCAGCTTTAAACCCTCTTTATAGTGTCGTGTACAAATGGCCTTTAACACTGTCCCTAAAGTGCCCTGCGGTCACCACTGCCCCTTGCATGTAACCCTGCTAAGGTCTGTGTAATAATCGGGTTGTTCCTAGTCTAGCAACAGAGGTGCTCTAGGCTTTCAATAGCCTTGTTTCTACCTTGTCCCAGCAGCACTAGGTGAGGGATAAGCTAGTCGCTATGTAGCTCCAAAGCTAGTCACTATGTTTTCCATCCTTGCAGAGTCGAAGGCTCAAACAGACCGTTCCAGTCATCCAGTCTGACATGCACAGCACGGGCCAGAGACTCTCCCCAGACATCCCTGCCTCCACCCCATCACGGTATGGATATACCTGAGAGGAAGGAGGACAGGACCTGTTACCGGACAGGCAGAGACTCAGTCCAGATCCACAGACAGCTGAACTCGGGCAGAAGTAAATGCCATACCCGCGATCCTGGCCCTATTCTCGACCGCCTTGTGTCTTTTCACTCGTGCAAGGGGAACAAAACCAACCGCACCAGGCACCATCAGAAAGGCACTCCCGTTCCTCTGCACGGCTTGCTCTGCAAAGGCTGCTGGGACTTACCCTGAACTGCCCGCCGTTCCCGTCATCCAGCTCCAGGATGTATCCTTCCGCCTGCACCATCGACAAGGGCGGCTGCTTCCAGGACAGGGTGGCGCTGTTGTTGTGGGTGCAACACTCTTCCAGCTGCAGGATCGGGGGTGCCGGCACTGGAGAGGAAGCTAAGCACAAATTAGTGTAACTCTGGCTTCTGCGACCAGAGCGGGAATCGGGTGAGTCGTGAGCATCCGAACTGCGGCAACCCACATCCACGCATGCACATTTCACGCCACGTGCAAAGACTGGATCCATCCTCGGGGAATCCACTCTGCGCCTGACGCTGGATTCAGTCTCATGAAACTGCCTTCCTCTGAGGTGCTCTCCAGAGTCAGGCTCGGCTTCACTTTGTTCCCTTGAAACGGCCCTTGATTTTCTTTTAACGTCCTCTCCTCTCCTCTCAATTTAGGACGAGTGTGAAAACACAGCAATACCCCTCCTTTCTCCCTAATTAAACATAACGCTTTAGGCTAAATTGTTAAGGGAAGGTGGGAGCTTGCTGACTTGTGTGCAAGCTAAGTGCTCAGCCCTTCTGGGGTTGGACCTGAGCTGAACCTTACACTTCTCTGTTAAAAATGCTGAAAATGATGGTGCAGCTAATGAAGAACCATGGAAGTGCTTTTGGCTGCTCTACTAGGTGCACAGGTACCAATTAATGCCATTAAGATAAAATAGGATAAATAATGGCAGGGCCATTATTTCAAATCATTGCTGTGGTTGAAGCAGCAAATGTTTAAGAGCTTTTTGTGTCTTCTTGCTGAAGTGTCTGTTATTGGGTGTTAATGAGTGGTGTAAGGCAATCCATCAAGGAAGGAATGAAGCCTCCGGGGGGGGTCAAGTCTGATGGGGCTGGTCTTGAAGTGGAGATCTGGGCCCCTAGTTTAATACGTGCCAAAAAGCCAACAGGTGTAAAGCAGGACTCCAGCCAATAACGCTTTTCTGAGCCAGGGCCAATTAGCATCTTCTTTCAATTTCCAAAGAGACGACACGTCGGAAATTGCTCACAGGTTGTGACGGATCTCCGCTCCCGGTGAATTAATGAGAGCTACCAGCAGCACACCACTGCATGGCTAGTTGTACACACGGACAGTACGTAATCAGGGGAAATTAAAATGAAAGATGAACACCCAAAAATTCCAGGAAAAAGAGACGGGGGAAAAAAGAAGCTGTCTGACTCAGGTGATGCAATTCTTTGCTGCGGGTGGAATAGCTGTGGCCTGTCTTGAGAAGAGAGATGGCTCCGGCACAGCCTAACGTAAGCACTTGTTTGAGGGTTGTAGCCGTGTTGGTCTCAGCACATCGGCAGACAAAGTTCCTTGGGTAAATCTGATCTCTTTTATTAGAGCACAGACCAACTGCAGGCGCTTCCCCAGCCTGACGAAGGGTATTTATACCCGAAAGCTTGCAAAGAAGAATTTTTCCAACTATTTGAGTTGGTTTAATAAAAGATATCAGATGCACTCAAGAAACCTGGTTTGAAGGATGCACTTTCAGGAGAGACCTTTGTATGAGAGACAGGCAGGGCATTGTCTGAGTCATGCAAGCATCCATGTGCATGTGCGTGTGTGTTCACATGTGTGTGTGTGTGCACAAGTGTGTGTGAATTATCTGTAGTACTCTCCTCAGTTCTACGCCTACTTCCCTCTGAAGCCAAGGGCTTGGTTAAGGGCAGGAGAGGCCTCTTCGGTGACCAGCCCCGTGGGGAAGTGGTCTCTGTTGGCACTGGGGGGTCACAGTTATTCCTAAGGCAGTAGCAGGCATGTGCCCCCCATGACTCTCCCTTGGGAGAAGCCATGCCAGGAAGGAGGGAGGCTGGGTGGTTTTGTGTTTGAGCCCCAGGACCAAGGTAGGCCCCCTCAGCTATGCCCTTTGGCATCCTGCCCTCCCTGTTCATCTCCTGCAGCTTCGCTGCCACCAGACGATGAGGTCGTAGCCAGTCCCATCCTTCACGGTTGCTACAGTTATGTGGGCGTATTATGTTTGGATGTGATATGCTGAAAGTGGGGGTTTTTTTGGATGGGTTTTGCTCTGGCAGAGGACGGGTTAATGGCTGGGTTGCAAAGGGGCTGTGTGCGCCCTGACTAATTGCACTCTGCCATCTGGATGGTGCGGGAAGGATACAAGGCTCCATCCTTGGGCCTATCCTTTTCAACACCTTCATTAATGATGTGGACATTGGTGTCAGAAGAGGACTGGCCAAGTTCGCTGATGACACAAAACTTTGTGGAAAAGCGTCCACACCCGAGGACAGGATGGTGATCCAGGCCAACCTTGACAGGCTCGGAAAATGGGCGGATGAAAACTTGATGGCGTGAATGCCAAAAAATGCAAGGTACTCCACCTTGGGAAGAAAACCCCACAGCATGCTTATAGGCTCGGCAGGGGTATGCTTGCTAGCACCATGCCCAAAAGGGACTTGGGGGTCATGATTGACCACAAGCTGAATATGAGCCACCAATGTGATATTGCAGCCGGCAAAGTGAGCAAATCTCTGGCTTGCATCCATAGATGCTTCTCTAGCAAATCCCAGGACGTCATTCTCCTGCTGTACTCAGCCTTGGTGAGGCCACAGCTGGAGTACTGTGTCCAGTTTTGGGCTCCACAATTTAAAAAGGATGTGGAGAAGCTTGAGAGAGTCCAGAGGAGAGTTGTGTTTTTCCTAATTATTGGAGTTAGTTTTTTTTTAATCCTCAAAATGTAGCTGTCCTGTAATTGTGGATTTCATCCCATGGGGAGTTTGTACCCTCAGGGTCTCATTACAACATCACGCTCCCTTCTCCAGCACACACCTGAACCCCAGGGCTTTTCCTGGGCTTCACCCCATCCTTCTCCCTTCTTGCTTTTAAGGAGACAGATAGAGCCCCCCATTGGTCACCCCCTGGCACGTCCTGATTTTAGCCTGGAAGGAGGCTTTGCGGCAAGTGCAAATTGAGGGCTATTTCCTACGTGCACCGAGGACAGGCGCTCACCTTTCATCTGCACGAAGTCGAGCTGATGGATGGACTGCAGCAGTGGCGCGCTGTCCAGGTTCAGGTCAAAGTCCGTGGTCATCCGTGGTGTCAGCGTCCCCTTCCCCCACTGGTCCTCGGTTAGGTGCACTCTCCTGATGAGCGCGTCGGAAATCTGATGGCAATAGAAAGTGCAACCTCAGCTACCACGTGTCACCATGGGATGGGTGGCGTGCGCTGGAAGGAGCTGCAGCGGTGCCGCGGTAAGTCATGAGGGATGGGGCATGCCCACTGCTTTGGGGCAGTGCAAGTTGTGCCAATGGCTCCATAGCACCCAGCTGTCCCCCAAGGGCTCTAGAGATGCCTTTCCCTGAAGGCTTACGTTTGTAAGTTCCTCCCAGCAGAATTATATTGTGTATCAGGAGACGGTTCATTAGATGAACCACTGGAGCCTCCAGTGCCAACCCAGTGCCTGGACCCATGTGGGAGACAGATCTGATTCCCATGCTCTAGGACTGTGCTTGTGACTGACCCAGCACCTGAGCCCTTATCTGGAGGATTGCAAGTGTCCTCCTTACTCCGTAGGACACAAGATCATCTGCTGTAAAACTCTTCACTCAGAGCCTTTTATAAACCACAGGATGAAAAATCATGTCCTGGTCTCTGGTCTTTACTTCCTATCTCTACTGCTTGCTTCTGCATCTTGCATTCAGCTCCTGATTTCTGTATAATGACCTTCTTCTTACCAAGGGCCAGCTTCTGAGGTCCTTTTTCACCTGCAGTAGTTGCTTACTGCTCACACTGTCCCACTGATATGATGTGTAAAGTAAGGTATTATTCAACACGAGTATGGATCAGGATCTGACCCATAGCAGGCACTGCTGCCCCCTTACTCAGCCTGTGCTGCCAGATCTACCCATCACACACCGAGTGGGGTCCTGCTCACACAGCAGCGGATGGGTAGCTAGCCCCTGAGCTCTGGCACAGCTGGACTGGCTGCCAAATAGGAAGGAAACTTCTAACTATTGTTGTGAGAGGCAAGAAATTGTGTGGGTGCTGTCTTTTATTGGACCAGCTGCGTAGTTGGGATGGACACAGGCAAGCTTTGAGTACCAGGTCTTTGAATGAAATCACAGGAATAAGAACGATTGCTGCTACTCTATAGGAAAAATGGGAAGGAAGGAAGTCTCCCCTTCTATGTTGGACCCAACCCTGCACCTTCCCATTCCCTGGGGCTGTTTCGGGCCCTGGTGCCAGCAGATAACACCCCCCCCGCCTTGCCCCCTGCATATGGGGGCTGCCAGTCAAACCCCATAGGGAGCAGGAGACCTTTGGCCATATCTCCCGCCTCTGCATTGTCCCTGACACCCTCCGTCTGTGGCTGGTGGCTGGGAAGAGTGGGATGTGCTGCTTAAACAAGTCCAGACAAGGCATCGCTCAACCTCCATTTCCTTTTAGTGCCTAATGATGAAGAAAAGTGATGCCTGCAGAAATCCCTAAGCGGCCTGGCCCATTCTGTGACAAGGGTAGGGACTAACTGGCCGAACGATTCAGACCTGTCTCTGCCCTTGCCCCACTGGGTCCCTGGCTCTGCACTCTCTCAGCCACGGGTAAGTCAAAAATCCCCTGGAAGTGCAGATCCCCCCACACCAACCTGTAGGAACCCGCTGGGGTCGTTCTCCTTGATGACCTCCAGGCAGTACTCCATCAGCCCCGTGGTCTGGCGCAGCTTGACCGTGCAGTGGGAGATCTGGTCCCGGACCACCTGGGAAGAGACGAGGAGAAGAGAGTTTCCATGGGGAGCTGGAAGCTGGGAGACTCCAGGGCCTCACCCTGCCCCTTTAGAGCTAAGGGGCATTTGCCCATGACCTGACAAGGAAGATCAGGGGGCAGAAACAAAGGGGAGCAAAAGAAAGACAGGCCAGAGGGAGGGAAGGGCACAGAGGGGTCCACATCACTCCTGTCCCTAGTGATATGCACTGTGAGATGTCTCTGTGCACGTACACCGCAGCTATGGTGGGGCTCCAAGGGCCTCCGCCACAGCAGGCAGGGAGGCTTGCTGCAGAGCTCCTGTTAAAGGGAGATGTAACAGGATGGTCTGTCTGTTTAAGAGGCACCGGGTAGCCCCATTGAGACAGCCCAGCTGTAGGGCATTTGGATGGACATGGAGTGCTATAAAAAGCTCCCAGAAGAGTAAGCAGGAGGAGGGAGCAAGTGGTGAGTTCAGCTGCTGGGCTGGGAGCCAGAGCTAAAGGATTCATCCTCCAGAACGAAAGGATTCATCCTCCAGTGCCTGGGCCGAGGCAGAAGGGTTTGGTCTGCTTATCTGTTAACTTAAGGATTGTGATATTTGAAGGATGGGCTGAGGAGCAACTTGGGGAGCAAAGCCTGCTTGCAAAAACCAGCAGGCTGGGTAACCCGCTTGCAGGGGACTGCCAAGAGAATGGAAGGAGCTGGGGCTGCAGGAACTTCCTTCCCATAGCCTAGGAGCTACTTCTTCTTTCCTCCACCTCCTTGGGCGTATTGATGATCACCACTTCATCTAGCATTCAGTTCTGCAGTATGCTGGAACTGAGGGCATGGGCTTCCCAGTTTGCAGGATACAGGGGTGCAGCGTAGGGTTTGCTGCTAGTGGTTAATGAGAATGGGGGTAACCCGTTTCTGCCCAGCTAATCCACAGATCTAGACAGCAGATCAAGTAGTACATCATGGCCTACTATTGAGCAGCAAGAATGCAGGAAACCTGGTAGGGCACGTGGGCAGTGAACACGCTCCCTCGGGAGTGCAGGTCCTTCTGCACCTTTGGCTGTGGCTCTCCAGGACATGTTTGCAGGACAGCCCCAGAAGTGGAAAAACTTCCCAGCTCTTGTTCCTGAATCCAAAGGAGCGCACTGACATAGTCTACCCGGGACCCTAGCAGCCATTCATATGCATCATCGAGTTCGGCTCTGATAACTGGACCGTTAACAACCATATGCAACCCCAAAGGCTTCCCATAATAACTTTTCAATAATTCAGACAACAGAGTCATTACAATAATGCAACTGTTCCTTAACCTGGGTTTCTCTTGTCTCTTCTAATGGTGGGTTCTGGAAATTGGCTTAAACCCTCACACAGATACAGAAAGACTGGGGATTTTTTTAAATCGGTGGGACACCATAATAAATGTGATGATACCGTATGTGCTAAAGGCTGGTACATCTAAGCAAAAAATCTTTCCCTGATTTGCACTGCTGATCTCTTATCCATAGGGCTGGATCCAGGCTGGATATTTTGCATTCATTCAGAGTCCTGATCTTCAAATGACGTCAATAGAAATTCCAGGTACAGCGCACACAGTATACTTGCACCGGAGATAAGAGATTTGTAGCACAGATCAGAGAAGGCAATTTTACACTTTGGGTGAACATGTCAACAGCAGGTATGGAAGAGCCTACAGCTGTGTAAAATTGGCCGGACTCAATTAAGCTAAGCAATCCCATAGGTCACATTTATTTAATGCATTACGCAGATGATAAAGCACCACCCTTCCAACAGCATGAGCAGCTACAGCTTATTTGAAAGACTGCAATAAATGGAGGTGAATAACTCCCAAGTTCGCGGTCTGACAGTCACTGTTGCCTCACAATAGCTATGTATCTATGATTTATCAGCCAGGAACCTGACTAAAGAGCAGTATCCAAGTAGCCCTCCTTGGCTAGGAAGCCTCATTTGATGGCAGGTGAGGTGGATCACCCAAGCACCCATATTCCTTAACTGGGACTTCCAGATGAAGACATGCAAGCTTTAATTTCCAGCATCAAAATGAACCTTAGTTTCAAGGGCGTGCAATAGCTCATTCAGCACAATCAGCAAGATCCTGTGTTACTCAATTATAACTCAGTCCCCACTCCTAAATTATCTAGTAGACTGCAAAATGTCATATAACTCAGGCTGGCATACCCCTTTCCACACAAATGCATTAAAGGGCTGCCAACCAATATTCCTCCATGCAGCTCTCAGTGCTTATGGGCTCGCCATTTTATTCTTCTTGTTAGGAAAACATTATATTCCATTTGCTGGGAGACTCAAGCCAGCATGAACTTCAAAAGAAGAAGAGAATCAGGTTCAGGCTGGACCAGCAATTTTAAGGATGTTAATCAGCATAGGCACAGCTCTGGAATTAGTTAATTGGTGCATTTGCTACAGAAAAGCCGGAAGGGGGAGCTCACTCATTGTTTTTAAATTTTCCTGCCCACCAAAGCAGTACATGCCGGTTGGGTTATACCCTGTGGAAGCACGTAGTGCAATAGCAATGGATTGCTCTTGATTCTTGAGCTGTCACAGCCCCCGGAGGTGCCTGGAGATCCTTTCAAGGGTGCTGCAGGGTGCCGCGCAACGTCAGCACGAGGAGGTATGCAAACAGGATTCACAAGGCACACCCAGATATTTCATCTGGGACTTCCTAGTGTTGAAACCATTCACCCCTGCTGTGGGCTTTCTGAGTTCTTTGCAACAAAATCATTGCGCTCGTATTTTTCTGTAGTCAAAAATGAGTGAAAACTAAGAGCTGGGATGCCTTGAATCTATGAAGGTTGAGAAGCACTGCTTTAAGGCAAGACTACAATGCAGGCAAGTTGGTTTCCCGAGCTACATCAACGTAAGGGCACACAAGAGCGTTGTCCTCACTGATTCCCTGTCATTGCTGGGAAAAATTAATTCACTGTTAATTCACTGTTCATTGCTACAACCCAAGTGAACTTAGTATGTTGAGTTACAGCAGAGGCTGGCAGCTAAGGTACTAGACTGAGGGCTCAGGGGACACTGATCCTGGTCTTGGTTCGACCTGCCATGTGACTTTGGGCAAGTCTCCATGTCTTTATGTCTTTCCCCCATCAATTTAGATTGTAAGCTCTTGGGGACAGGGGTTGTCTTTCCGATGTGGTCACCCAGCACAAGGGACCCCCTAGGTGTGCTTACAACTAGGGTTTGGTCTGGTTACCAAACAACTGGTAGTGGTTAGGAGGCCTGTTAGTGGCCCCAAGGCTGTATGTCACCATGGCGTGTTATAAGTGAGCTTACACCATGGATTTTCACTTCTCAAGCTATTTTTAAATGTTTGATCAACCAGGCTCGGTTAAAACCAAGGGTCCCCATGTAAAGCAGCTGTTTAGTGCCCAATGTGAGGTTCCAGGGTAGATAATTTACCCTGATCCACTTTTACATTGCATCAGGCATCAACAGTGTAGTCGTACAAGCCATTGGGAGTAACTTTACTCATGGCCATGGCCTTACCATCCTTAGCCATCCCCACATCCCTTTGGTACAGGACCAGGTAACGATGGGACAGAAGAGAATCCAAGAGACGGTTCCCAGCACACAGTCACTTTTGCCGCATGTACTCTGATCCCAGACCTGCAGTTTTCATACTGGCAAGATGCCCAGTGAAGTCAAAATGGATCCTGCAGTACTGTAGGCTGGGCGCTTTCTTGAGGTCAAAATATGAATGGCACAGTAGAGGATCTTCGCTGGCAGTACAGTGATACAGGCACCAGCATCGGCCCCTCACAGGACTTTGTTGAAACAACAACCACCCGCAGCTTCAGCAGTATAATACCATGAAACCACCACCAAACCCTGCAGTGACAGAGTCAACCTGGACTGCTAGGGAAAGGAGAGACTCTACAGTCTCATGCAGCCAGGGCTGAGGCACCTGGACATCATTAGCTCAGAGTCCATATATGCTGGCCACATATCTTCACTCAAGTGTCATAGCACTGACCTGTGAAGCAAGGAAATGTAACTTATGTTGACATGCCCCTAAAGGAAACTAGACCCCCTGATTGTAGCAGCCTCACTGTTAGTCCTCATCAGCTCTTTTCTGAGCAATGCCGCTGTCTAAGACTATCTGGAGTTTCACCATGTGATTGTCATACGCAGTGGGCTCATTGTTGCTAGTGACTGGGTTGGATGGGACACCTGCCTTGAAGTGGGGCAGGGCTGGGGAAACCCTGCTGCTGCCACGGCTGGGTCCTGCAGCCGGCGCCTCATCAGCTTTGACAGGCAGCCACCGACAGGTAATAATTTTCTAAATTTTAGAGGGCCCTGTGGGTTGGATAGAGTGGCCTGGAAGGCTGGATGTGGCCCACGGGCCATATGTTGCCTGGCCCTGCTCTGCCAAGGACTCGGAGCCTGAACTTCATGGCACTGCAAGAGCCTGGAGAGGTATTACCAATGATACCTCTGGAAAATCCTCTGCATCACACAGGAAGATCACCGCACAAGTGCCACCATCCTTGCTGAAGCCAGTGTTACCAGCGTGGAGCCAGCGATCCTCAAGCACCAACTTTGCTGAATGCCTGACTCTCGACTCAGGGTCTGCCGCTAGCCAGCTCTGCAGGATGAGCGGTCACTGCCCTGCCGTGGGATTGCTCTGGTTTGTAAAGCCTGTATGAACCACAGATGCCAGGACCCTGCAGACTCCAAGGAAGAGACTGGGTGACCTTCTCCATCTGCTAGGTCAGGAATGGTCTGCGTGGACTCTGTGCCAAATGCATCTAAAACCAGCATCCCCCTCTATCCCATCCTTGGGGAAAGAGCTCTGATGGGAAGCGCACGTGCCAAACCAAGCCTTATCTTCTTATCGTCTTTGCAGCTTAAACCCAGGTGCAGTGCTCTCAGGATAATTCCTTCACGTGCCTCTGCTCCACAAGAGTCAGTGCCTTCCAAATATTAGCAGTGGAACCGCCATCTGCCGTCGCTGGCAACGTGCATAAATCTCAGAGATGGTTTCACTCAGGCTAAGTGCTGCACGAGGGAAAGGGTTTCAAGGAGAATCTAAGGTCAGTGGCGTGTCACCGTGCGGCGCGGAGGCCCGCTGGGAATCAGATGCACAGCACGGCTTCGCATGAGCTCTCACACTCTTCGCTCTGTAAGTAATTTGCTTTCAAGCGATGCAGACGCGCCACACAATGCAAGTGTACATATGGATCGCACTGCCGGGCTCAGACACCGGAGGCATCTGGATGAAGCAACAGACTGAACGTGGGAATTTTAAGCCCACAAAGTCTGAGCAACGTTAGGACTGTCATCAGCCGTGTAATTAGTGGGGGCTGGACTCAGGCCAACACATTTCTATAGCGGGATGAATGAAATTCCGAGGGATGTTAATTGCCGCTGTACAGCTGAGCGCGGGGCTGTGAACAAAGCTGTCCTATATTTAGGGCCCGGTGCTCACACCCCCAAGTCATCTTCACCGGCAGAGAGGAGGGGGTTGCACACAGCTCTGCGGGGGTAGGGGACCATGCGCAGACCTGCAGGAGGGTTTCCCTGCAATGCATCAGCTGGAGAAGACAACTCCAGGACCTGAGTTGCGGGCAGCGACAAGATCAGAGGATGATCTCTACTACAGTTCGTTGATGGGTCTTGTTCACAGAAGTTGCAGGTCTTTCTGCAGGAGAAAGTAGGACACAGGCCAGAATCTACCACTGCACATCTGCAGATGCCACTGAGCATCACTGGAGCCAAGGAGCTCCTGGCCTTCACTCTGCTGCCTGTTTCTTATGGCACCTGCCATCCCTGGCATAGCTATGCAGCTAGGGATACTGTTGTCCCACTGCTGGTCCTGAACCCCCGCTATCAGCAGCGGCAGGCGTTTCACGGCACCTAAGAGGAACAGAAGTCTCCTCTCCCGCTCCTGGCAGCCAACTGCTGGCCTTCCCCTTCCCCTTCCAAACCTGTGAGCCTCATGGATAGGGTCTGTGGCCATGCAGGTGAAGGGGACCATACCTAGACACAGCATCTCTGCCTTCTGGACCCAGAGCCTAGACCTGTAGGATCAAGGGCCCTCCTGTGAGCATGCATAGGAAAGAGCCAAGATTTTACCCAATTCTGGTTTGGTGTGAGACATGCAACGACAGGACAGCTTCAGCTGGGCAATGGCTTGCTGACTGCAAGCACCCTGCTCTCCAGGCTCGTCTAATGTGCCCAATGGCTGTGGAACAGCAGCTTATATCTCACATGTACATGTAACTAGGAAGATGGATCAAGGGCCAGATCCTGACCTTGCTTATACACCCCAAGCCCTCTGCCCCACTCTTTTGACAGTCTCAATTCAACCAGCCTCCCCTTTTCCATGTTGAGGGTGGTTCATGGACTTGGGGATCTGTCCATGAGACGGGATGGGGACACAGGGGAAGCCAAATACACTTCAATTCCTGCTCTGCACTGGCCTCAAGGGGACCAGGATGCAGCAGGATAGCCCAGGCCATGTACCTGGGGGCTGCTACTAGCCCTGGTCACTGGGCCTATCCCAAGCCCGTCCCAGGGCTGCACGCATCCTTTGCTCTTCCATAGTTCTCCAGGCCTGCTGTGCACCCTCTCCGAATCCGTGCCTCTCTGGGGGATGCGGGGTCTCAGAGCAAACAGAAAATCACTTCCTTTTGGACCGGGTTTGAACCCTGCCAGGAATGAATGCTACAGCAGACCTTGGTGTGGGGAATGCAGCAGCGCTGATGGGGCTGTGGTGCTGTTGGTGTGAGAGAGAGCAGCTCCCTAATGCAGACAGCACGCTGCAGGGGAATCGAAGGGCTGGAGCTGGGCAGCTTTGCTCTGCAGCTCTCATCATGCACCCAGCAAGGAGGCCATGGATCTGCTGCAGGGCATCTCTGCTCAGCTAGGCCAGCGGACCGCTGTAGTGGAGCCAGGGAGTCTGCCGGAGACCAGCAGCGCTCCTGCGCAGTGTCTATGGAGGCGTGCTGAGCCTGCAGGGAGGAGGCAGGATGCGATAGGAAGCCTCCCCATCCCCATCGCTCTCAGATCTCACTGTCACCGTCCCTGCTTCCAGTCAGCAAGGCGGCTTCGCTGTCTGCACCAGCGGGCTGCCCTCATACATGTCATCACAAGGAAGGTGATTAAGCATTGAGTTTCCTCCTAGATAATCCCTGCTAATAAACGCCTGGGTCTGAAGAGGAAGTGCCAGTCATAGGAAGCTTTTAATCCCTGGCAGAAAGAACAGGGCAGCTTGTGCTCCCGGAGATGAACAGCTCTTTCTCTGCTCTCCACAAGAGCCAGCTGGGCCCTTTTAGTGCTTCATCCAGTTCTGTCTAAATAGAGCGTGGCCCAAGAGCCAGATTATTTCCCAGAGGACAAGGCAAATTGCAGTGTGATAGAATCATACAATCCGAGAAAATGAGGGTTGAAGGGACCTCAGGAGGTCACATCGAGTCCAAGTCCCTGCTCCAAGCAGGACCAGCCCCAACTACATCACCCCAGCCAAGGCTTTGTTCTTGAAAACCTCCAAGGATGGCGATTCCACCGCTCTGGGTACCTGTTTGAATGCTTTACTACCCTCTTCCTGAGAGAGTTCTTCCTAATATCCAACCTCAACTTCCCTTGCTGCAACTTGAGCCCATTGCTCCTTGTTCTGTATCTGTCCCCACTGAGAACAGTCCAGCTCCATCCTCTTTGCAACCCTCCTGCAGGGAGTTGAAGGCTGCTATTCAATCCTCCCTTGGTCTTCTCTTCTCCAGACTCAATAAACCCAATCCTCTCAGCCTCTCCTCATAAGTCATGTCCCCCAGCCCCCAAACCATTTTTATTGCCCTCCACTGGACTCCCTCCAATTTGTCCACATCCTTTCTGTAGTGGGGGCCCACCGAGACACAGACCTGCAAGGCAGGACCGAGCTGGGCAGGAGTGGTAAGACCGCCTCCGTCATCCAGGCCAGGCCCCTGCTATCAGCTGGATGGGCCTGTCAGGCTTATAGCTGCCACCATGTTCGGGATCTTTGGGGTGATAACACTGCTGCATCTGGAAGGCAGGGTAAAGATGCACCTTACTGACTAACTGAATCAGAGATGCATGCATTTTTGTGAGCCAGGGCTCACTTCATCTGACGCTAGAGACAACAGGGCATTCAAGGTTGGTAGGTTTGTGGATCTTGGGTACTAAGTAAAGGTTGCCTGGCCTGAGCTCCTGGGAGGGGGAAGCATTAATCCTCCCCTGTGCTGCTGGCGTGGTGTCTTTAAAAAGCCATTTAATTTCTCCCAGTACTGTGCATGAGGTCCTCAGCGAGGAATTTGTAAAACTCTGTGTTGCAAAGTTATCTCTCAGCTTCCTGCATGTTGGCTGTTTGGTCCGTGACAGCAGTGGCACCCCCCTTATTGCCTGTTGTATAATAATACCAGGGTTGTTTTTAAGGCTGAGTATGGCTCTCCGTTCTGCAGGACTGAGATTGTCACCTAAGTGGTGTTTTTTGGGGCAATCTCAGAGGGGGCATGGAGGCAGAAACCATTTAAATCCAGGTCCAGAGTGGGGCTGTGGCCCTCAGGTGGAGTTTGGGAGCTGTCCTCCATGTGTTGAGTATGGCTCAGGATTGTGGTGGGTTGATCATCGTGTCATTCCTTGTCATGGAAATATTCCCTTTGTCTTAGTTGGCACAAAAAAGCCTCAAGGTCTCCATGCACCTATTTGGTTAAAAGGTGCCGTGGGCCAGGCCCACTAAAAACATGTGGGCCACCACTGCTGGGTGGCCAAGAGCCTCTTTAAAACCAACTGAGTACAGGGGACAACAAGTGAGAAAACAAGGTGTGCACGTGAAGGTCATAGGGCCAAAACAAGTGCTCCCAGGGGGACACCGAGCAGAGCATGCCGGACAGCGCCCACCGGCTCTCGAACTCAGCAAGAGCGCCGGCAGCTACTGCTCAGCGATGCTCCACTCGGATGCATGACCACAGGACACCAAGGAAAAAAGCCCCAATGTCCCTGGGAACCCTCCCGGCCAGAGCCTCCCGCCTGGTTAGCCAGATGGTAACCAGGAGCCAGGAGGAGGTTGACCAGGAGGTCCCGGGCCTTAGTGGGGCAGTGGATGGGGAAAGGTGCAGGGAAAAGTGCAGCCAGAACCGCAATAGCAGGGTCTGGAGGAGGAGGTGCAGGGGCTGCAACCTGGCGCACTCCAAGACCATGCGCGCCGGGGTCTCCCTCTGCCCACAGAATGGGCATGAGTCGGGGGCCACTTTGAATCACGCCAGTACATGCCCGTCGGGACGGCTCCAGGAAGGAGCCGCCAGCCTAGGTCCCTGGTGGCTCAGGGGATCAAGGTGGAGTACAGATTCTGCCACCGGGGCCCATCAGCAGAGCCCTCGCCTAAAATGTCCCGCCACCTGGTGTCCGGGCGGGACGCAAGGGCGTGATGGTGAACTATACAGTCCCCCAGCCGGCTTAGGTGGTGAGGTGGGGAGTGCTTCGGGACCCGCCGATTGGCTGCAGGCCGGGGGACTCGGGAGGGTGGGAACTACCCTCTCGCAGGACACACTCCAAATAGGCAAGGGCAGAGACGGGCAGAGCAGCTTTCACCTACTGGACTAGGCGCGAGCAAGCTGCACGCCCTACGGCTTGGCCCGTTCGTCGGGCTAGCGCATTGGGGCCCAGCCATCCTTGCTCGTTGTAGTCCAGGAGGTCTCCGATTCCGGTGATTCCCACCTGGGCCATCCTCTGGCAAGCCTCAGGCGACACTGTCACCGGGTCTCCATACAGCTGCACCTTATTGAGTTGTGTAGTAGGGCAGAAAGAAAGACCGCAGGATAGTACAGCCAGGCTGAGATGGGGTTGGATAGGCTGACGACATTACTGAGGGCTGTAAGGGGGTTGTTGGAGCGTGCAAGTTTGCAGAGTTTGGCTTCTTTTATCATCTTTAAGGGGTGCAGGCATTTGTGACGGGCCGCACGGATGGATGCAGATCTCCTCCTGGTAAATCTCCTATGTCTGGGTGGTTTGATATGCTGTTTGTCAGTTTGGCAAGTTTGGTGTTGGGAAGAGAGGAAGAGAGTGTCACCCCATGCACAGGGGTGGAAGCAGCTGTGTTTCTCCACCCCCTTATTTCCTAGTTCAAAGGGCACAACGTATCCCTGCATCTAACGGGAAGAGGAAGTTACAGTAATTCCCCTCCCCAGGTGCTCTCAGCCTGGCAAGAAAGACCCCCATAGGTCTCAAATAAGGAGGATGCATTAGACTGAAAGAGAAGACAAGCTAAATCTCACTGACACGGGCACATGGCCCTGGCCCTGGCCCTGGCCCTGCCTCTGCCCTGCTTTACCTCAAGGCAATAACCTTTCAGACCTCGAAATGGCTGAAAACAGCAAACTGGCTGTCTTGTCGCCATGATCTTATGCTCTCACAATCAACTGTTGGGTCCAGATAAACCTAGATGTGAAACACAGAGCTGTCTTTCTTCTCTACCTCACGATGAGATGAAACAAGTAACGATCAGAGCAGTTAGTCCCGTCTTTGGGGGCGAGATTTTTTTATGACCTTATTATAAGAATATCTCCCAGGTGATCATGAAAACGGAAGCTCAACATTAATCTGAGATTAACTGCACATGCATGCTACGCTGTGAATCAATCACTAAGACCAGGGACTAGACAACAAGAGTCATGTATGTAGAGGGGAAAAAAAAGATCAGAATCCAGCATTACCCCTAAGGTGTGCCTGTTCTGATCATTTGTGGTGGTGTAATGGGGTAACTGGATGCTCTGCTGGCAGCCGTGTCCTCTGCAATGTGGATGCTAGGTTTTCCTCGGTGATCTCTGCTGGGCATGTCTACACGAGATACTTTGCTACTCAGCAGACTAATTTGCTTCACAGTAAAGCACCACTGTCTACACATATGCAGCAATTAGGGCACAGTAGACTAATTTACTGTGCTGCTGGATAGTCCCTCAGATACAAGTGGTATCTGGCAGTGCAGTAAATTACTGCGCTTAAACGCACATGTAGACAGTGACATTGGGATTAGTTTACTCTGGGTCACATGGGCTGGAGTATATTCGGTTGCATTAATTACATGTGTAGATGTGCCTGCTGTCTCCCACTTCAGACAAGCGATCTGGTTTCTTGGCAGGGCTTTCATACTTTAAAGGTATTGCCTACAGGGAACTCAATGCAGGGTGAGAAACCACGTTTTGGGCTGCTGCAGTTAGACTCACCAGCTTGCTTAAACCTATCCTAGGTCTGGCTGTACTACCCTGAAGTCACAGCAAGGACTGTGGTTTGGATACATCCTCAGACCAAAGGAAACCTTGATTTTTCTTTGTCAGACTCCTAGAGACAAGCCTGAGCAACAATGCAGCACGAAGCTAAACAGAACCAAAGGACTGTTAGACCTTCTCAGTTGGCTCGACAAAGCCCTGGCTGGGATGAGGGGGTTGGGGCTGGTCCTGCTTGGAGCAGGGGGTTGGACTAGATGTGACCTCCTGAGGTCCCCTCCAACCCTCACTTTCTATGATTGTATGAGTCCAGGACTGGCGGCAGGGCCACAGCAGACAGAGCCTGTAGTCCTGACAATGCAGCTCTTCTGAGCTTCATTCGTGATTGAAGGACCTTTACAGTAGAAGGACTAGAGCACACAATAACGAAACTGCAAATGTGAAGGGGCTGGGGGGGAGTTTACACTGAAAACCCACTTTCCCCACCAATTTCAGGGTCATTGGGTAAGTGGACACAGATCTATGGACTGACATCACTTGAAGATGGGTCCTTGCTCAAATGGGTCCTTGTCCAAAGTCCCTTTGGAGGAGCAGTGGAGCAGAGCTGGGGTGACTCCACAGGGGCCAGGTACGGACATTACACTTTTCCAGTATAAGTGATTGGAAACTGGTCTGTACCCATAACAGAACAGAAGTTCAGCACACAAAACGGGTCTGTACCCATAATCAAACAGAAGTTCGGCATACATAGACTGGTTTAAAAATGGCAGAACCTGCTCTAAGATTTGCACCTCACCACCACCAAAGGGCAAACTATCGATCTAACCTTACGCTGCTTACAGAAAACTGCGTAACTTAGATCAAGTCCACCTCAGGCTTTTTGAATGTCTGCACCTAGCCAGGGAGTCTGGTGTAAAATGCTTGAAAAGATCGACAGCGTCGTTTCCAGTGAGACTAGCAAGCAGACAGCAATGTTTCTAAGGGTCAAATCCCAAAGCCACTGCAGTCAATCAAACGCTACCCACTGACTCCTGGGAATGGTGCAACAGGCCTGAAGATGCCAATGTCCCTCTTGTGCTCCAACGTGCTGGCAAGCAAGCGTTGAAAGCAGATGCCCGAAGAGCCCTCAGCACTTGACTCCTTTCCTAACGAGGTTACATCTCCGAGCGCAGGCCCCAGATGACTGAGAAGAGCACGCAGCATTCATCAGACTACAGCTACAACCCAGGCTTGCATTAATTTTGCATGGGATTAGATGGGTTACAAAGCTCTCCTCCAAGCCCCATGCAGCTTGCGTACAATCGGAGCCCTGCTGAATTACGGAGCATGCTGGGACGAGGGTAATGGGATGTAACCGATTGGCTGAGTCACACTGGGGATGCTGGCGAGGCTCCAAGGTGCTTGGGAAGGATTTCAGAGCAGCTGCATCCATTGTTCGTGATTGCTTGATCCCTCCAGCACCCATTTTATCCTGAGGTGCTAGGGAAGGACGCGAACCAGAACTCTGCGGCTAATTGCTGCCTGTCATAAAGCACTTCTGCGCCCTGCAACCTTAAAATAGGAACTGTATTCCTAAAGCTTTTCTTCCCCCTCAGATGCCGTTAACTCTAATTTACATTTTAATGCTGCTTCTAAAAGACAATAACATCTGTGCTCAGCTCTGAGAGTGTCCTCTTTTGCCTTTGCTTTTAAAGCACTTCACCCCAGGTGATTCGACCTTGCAGCCTCAGCCCTCGGTTCCTGAGCCTTGGCTAGGCAGAGGCCGCCCGAGCGATCGCACGGGAGGACACCAGGATAGGAGCTCCTGGTTGAGGCTCTGAAGCCTGCAGGGCAGCGGGCAGGAGATGGAGAGTGCTTTCCACAGCCAACTACTGCTGGGGGTAAGAAGGCATTTGTTTGTACAGCATTAGCCAGGGGCTTCCCTTTTTCTCCCCCTATTAAAGCCGCCTACCCCAGCCACTGGCCAAGACAATGCGAGGGTTTGAGCACCACGGAAAATCCTGTTTCTAAGAGCTGCCCGCCAAAAAGGGTTTCTCCCCCAGGGAAAAAAAAAATAAAATCATTTTTCTGGGCAGAAGTTTGAGACGTTCTGCTGCAAAGTACGTGTGGGGAGACGGCTGTTTGCTTTCTGCCGCATTGACTCAGTGCACCCGGCTCCCAGTCTCTGCAGTCAAGCAGGGAGAATGGGCTACATCTCCCAGAATGCACTGCACTCTCGTGTGTATAGCCAAGCAGTGCATCACGGGAACCACTGCACTCTCGTGTGTATAGCCAAGCAGTGCATCACGGGAACCACTGCACTCTCGTGTGTATAGCCAAGCAGTGCATCATGGGAACCACTGCACTCTCATGTGTATAGCCAAGCAGTGCATCACGGGAGCCACTGCACTCTCGTGTGTATAGCCAAGCAGTGCATCATGGGAACCACCTGGTGTGATGCTTCATGGCGATGGAGTGGAGTCAGGACCATGGTCCATGTGAAGCATGTCAAGGACCCTAACTAAGAACCGATACCCAAGGAGTGCCACCAATTTTCTGTCCCCTGGCATTGTTAAAGCAGGATGGGAGCCTTTTTCTCAAGCATACGCTGTCTCTGTCTGCTCCACCCCCATGCAGACAGGAGCCAAGGTCTGAGCCCCCTGTGCAGGCGGTAATGGGAAGACAGCGAAAGAGTCACTTTTTGTAGTTTTATTGGAAAAAGACGGAGATGTCTCTTGGGCACACATCCAAGGTTGCCCTTTTTCTCAGTGAAACGTGTGTCAGATAAAGCAGGAGCACCTGGGGATCCGAGGGCCTTAGGAGCTTGGGAATGACTGGGGTCACTCGGGTACCCACTGCCTCCCTCCCTTCACCATGAAATAGGGGCCTTATTTTTGGATTTAGGCACCCCAAAGAGTGGGCTCCTGGGGTTCTCGGCTTCCTATTCCAGGAGGCCAGGGCTGTTGGGGCCCTGGGCAAGAGAATCATTTGGGTCACCTTTGAGGCTTAATTTTGATGACCTATAAGCAATTTTTTATTTCAAGTTCACTTTGCCCTATCCATGAAACTTATTCATAAGTTGAAGAAAGAACAAAGTTTTTAATAACTTTACCCCCACAAAAAGATTGTTGCAAAATTTTGGAGCCCCCTAAAGTGTGGGGCCCCGGGCAGTCGCCTGGTTTGCCCACCCCTACAGCTGCTACTGTCCCAGTGACCTGTTGCAACCCCTCCTCTAAGAGCTCCTTATTTCCAGTGAGCTCCTGGGAAGGAGAGGTGTTTTCTTCTTCTTCAGGGAAGGAGGGCTCTGAACCAGGGTTCCCCAAATTTGGGGACACAGCGCAGGAAATCAAGTTGTGGCGACCTGGAGTAAGGCCTCTGAAACACTCACCAGGTGTGCGGGATGGATGTGACTGTTTTCTCTCACCTCCCTGTCATGCACCATAGCATGCAATGCTGCCCAGCCAGCAGCAGACAGACAGGCCATGCCGTGGCAGGGTCCAGCCCCGGAGGGCTCCACAAGGATGTCTGCAGGGCCTGGGTCTCTGGGAGTGCTTATAAGCAGCAGTTAGCTCTAAGGGGCCAAAACACCCCTCACCACCACACCCAGGTGGGTTGAAACCAGGAGCATCTCAGGACACTGGAAAGAAAACCAAATGTGCCCAGGAATTATTCTCAACCTCCCTGCTGTGCCTGAAGGATGCCACTGAGACTGCGGTGCCACTGTGCTTGGTGCTGTACATCCATCCCCAACTTCCAGTCTAAGTCCACAAGGCAGAGACGGGGAGCAGGGAGATGGACCGACATGCCTCCAGTCGCACAGCAGATCAGTGACGAGGGAGCCCCCATCTGACTGCCAGGCTGCAGCCGTACCCACCAAACCTACCGTCTTTGGGAAGAACTAGCCACTGCCCTGCCAAGGCCACATTATGTAGCCATAAGCCCTGCCCTGCTCAGAGAACAAGCACTTACTACAGCTCATTCTCTCTCCAGGCAGCAAAGCTCACAGCAGCTGCACGTGCACTGGGACCTGCAGGTGCTTTGTAGACTGGGGGTCAAATTCTCCCTCCCCCGCCTTATCGTGGAGCGCTTGGTGGGTGTGGAAAGGGGCTAAGGGGACTGGGCTGCCTCTTAGCCACGGGGTGAGTGCAAGGCTTCCAGCTTGGCTGCATTTCACTTCACACCAGGACCTCGGTCCTGCTTACATTTTGCAGCTTCTTCCCAGGGTGGCTGTTTTCTCGTTTGACCCCCAGCCCAGCTAGCAGCTCTCCCACTGTGTGGGCTTGGTGTTAGCAGGGTGCAGGCATCTGTGCTTCTTTCAGGGAATTATCTCGGCAGGTGGGCGAGGAGCAGCGTGGCGCTGCAGTGACTCAGGCACGGGTAGGCGGCAATCCTGCCAGCGGCAGAGCGGAGGAGAGCACAGAGGGAGGAGGCTGCAGAAGGGTCACTCGGGGCCGATCCTCAGCCCCTTCACAGGAGAGGGGGGGGAGGCGTGTGCCTTAGTGAGAGCTGCCCACAACCTGCTGTCCAAAGCATGGTGGGCAAAAGCAGGCACCACCCACCTGGGCCATGCTCCGAGCCCGGGCTATGCTGTGCGCCAGGGTGCAACGCTGCACCCAACACAACGCTGCATCCCCAGGCGCTGCATGGGACAACCACACAGGCAAGGCATGGCCATGCCACAGGGCAAGCTGTTCCCTCCCATACAGCTTTCAAACCATGATTTCAGCAGCTTTTTTACTGCTTCCCAGCTGCACAACTCAGAGCGAACAGCCAACCTAAATGGATGTTGCTGCAGGCTGTGAGAATGGGCCTTTGGATCTGAACCACTGATGGGTTAGTCATAGAAAATGAGGGTTGGAAGGGACCTCACGGGGTCACATCTAGTCCAACCCCCTGCTCCAAGAAGGACCAGCCCTAGCTATCTTATCCCAGCCAAGGTTTTGTTTAGCCGGGTCTTAAAAACCTCCAAGGATTTCATAGATTTCATAGACATCAGGGCTGGAAGGGACCTCGCGAGAGCATCGGGTCCAGCCCCCTGCCCAAGGGGCAGGAAGTCAGCTGGGATCAGCTCACCCCAGAAAGATAAGCATCCAAGCTGTGGCAGAAATGCCCCCGTCGGTGCCCCTCTCCAGAGATCTGTCTCAGCCAGCCTGAGAGGCTGCTGTTGAATCTCTCACAGCGGGGATCTCGCTCCTTGTCTGCAGACAAAAGCCTGGCGCCTGGGAGGCGATGCTCTGGTCACCTGGGCAGCGGGGGGGAAAGACCCGGCCCTGCGCGCGGGCCCAGGTAGCCAGGGATGCTTTGCAGATTGGACGGTTTGTAGCCAGTATTGGCAGCTTCGATTGGACCGG
>NW_005842059.1:1676291-1676939 GCF_000455745.1 Alligator sinensis
GGGAAGGGGTCGGCCGGACGGGAGGCACCCCAGGGAGGCACTCGGAGCCGGGAAGGTGGTCGGGAGCAGGGAGGTGGGCGGCTCAACGCAGGAGCGCCCCCTACTGGCCCGCCACACAAGCATCTCTTAAAGGTGTCCAGAGTAGGTGCTTGCACCACTTCCGTGGGGCGTCTATTCCAGACTCTGGAGACTCAGATGGTAAAGAAGTTTTTCCTTATGTCCAGTCTAATGGACACAGACTGGATGGGGGTTCCCCAACCTCTCTGGGGAGCCTGGTCCAGTGCTTCACCACCCTCCTAGTGAGAAAGTTTTTCCTAATATCCAACCTCAGCTTCCCTTGCTGCAGCTTGAGCCCATTGCTCCTTGTTCTGTCATCTGCCCCCACTACGAACAGTCCAGCTCCATCCTCTTTGCAACCCCCCTGCAGGGAGGTGAAAGCTGCTACTAAATCCCCCATCAGTCTTCTCTTTTCCAGGCTAAATAAGCCAGTTCCCTCAGTCTCTCTTCATTTAGTCCTCATAAAGCTTCCAACGTGCATTGCTGAGCCCCCAGCTGGAGACCCCGAACGCCAGGGGAGCTCTTTGCTTGCTTTGCCTTGCCGTTCCCTCCCCAATCAGCCCTCACTCCCCCCTGCACACCCACCAGTTT
>NW_005842059.1:1676949-1691298 GCF_000455745.1 Alligator sinensis
GGTGCAGGATGTAGGTACGAGCACTGGAGCAAATCCCACACAGACACCCCATGGCCCAGACTGTCAAACCTGGCATCCTTTATGATAACGGGGAGATGCCAGAGGGGGGCTACTTTCATCCGTGCACGTGGACGTAAGTACTGGCGCTCTGAGCTGGAATTGCAGAGATGCTGTAATACAGCGATCCCTTTAACGGCCAGGAGCCATCAGGCCCTGGCCAAGTACCAAGCCCAGCTGGGAAGGGGTCAGGGGAGGTCCAGAGAGGCAGAAAGCTGCCGCCTAGGGCTGCCTGTAAAGTGAAAGGCCGCTGGGCTCCCGCAGCTCGGGTGGGTCAGGGGAGTAGCTTTTGAAAGGTGTTGCTTTGTGAGATTTTAATGAACCCTGACCCCCCCCCACCCCGGTCTGAAAAAGACCTTGGTGGGTGGTGCTGGTCTTTTCTAAATGAGAAGGCAGGCTGGCAGCCTGTGAGGAGCTGATGCGTGGCGGGGTACCACTAGCTACAATGCCACAGCACCGATCGCAGCGTGGGTGTGCGAAAGAAAGGGAACAGGCAACCCCGCTCACAAAGCCCTTATTGTCTGACACCCCTGGGACTTCAATGGGCCCTACATTTGGCCAGGGCCTTTGCTCACACCTTTCCCAGCAGGCAGCCCTGCCCCAGCACCATGCAGTTTTGCATTTAAACTCCTATCTCCCAGAGGACAAAGCAAGTGACCTGATCTTGGAGGAGAGACCGAGACTGAAGAACAAAGGAGGTGGTGACTGAAAGGCAGAGATGAAGGCACGATGTCTCTGTGAGCAAGAGGGAAGGGGTGCGAGTGTGGCAGGCCACATGACAGTGCCCTTGCAAAGACATGAACCGTAGGATGCAGAGGTCTGAGGTTCCCATAAGCTAGAGAGTCTGTTCGCTGCACGTCGAAGGCAAACATGAGACTAATGGCAATGCCTGGAGGCTGACTCAGCTCCCAGCACAGGATAGCTGCATTTGATACATGCCGAGAAGAGGCCAAAACAAGTAAGACGCCATGCCAGTGGCAAGGGGAAGTGCCAGGGGCCAAATCCAGGTGGAGAGAGAGAGGACACAAGAGACCTTCCCCATTATTTGGTTGAAGCTGACTCACTGAAGGACATTCAAATAATGGGTCCTGAAAGCTCAGCAGAACATAGTTACACCTTAACATTGCAGCCAAGGACGTCTGGGCCTTGGGGGCTCGCTTCAGAGGGACTGCTGGGAGTCTGCTGAGACGCGGTTAGACCCGCCAGAGAGAGCTGCACCTCCCTTGTCCCAGCAGATCAAGTGGAATAAAGTGGAAGCTAGGAGCTGGCATTTTCCAAGTGGGGGGCCTTGAATCTAATGAGGGGACCTTGAGTCGAACAAGGTTGAGAACCACTGCTGTAGCCCCTCAGGGGCTTGGCTCTATCAGACAAGCTGTACTAACCTGTCAGCCGACATAGGGTCTCTTCTGAATCCTGCTCCAGGTCCTTGGACAGGAACAGGAATCAGCCCACAAGGCTGCAGCCCAATCTCAAGCCATACCCTGAATAACCTCCAACTTCAGTCCTCAATCATCCATGGGCACGAACACCCCATGCAGGTCTTCAGGTCCCCCGAACCCTAACCCTAACCCAAAACCCTGCACCACAGGGAGCACGCACCCAAGAAGCCCTTTACCTTCTCACTTCCCAGCCTGCAGTGACTCTCCTCTGTATTTTCAGTTTTCACAGCTGGTGAAGCCAGAAACAGTCAGTCGGTTGGCCCTTAAGGGACCTTTCATTTGGCTGCTGTTTGCAATCCTAGTCCTGGTCTCTCGTGCAGGGTAACAAACCCTGTCACTGTGTGCCAGGCACAGCCAACACAACCCCAGTTCTCCTCCTGCTCCATTCTTCTTAGTAGCACGTCCATGCTGTGGGATAATCTGACAAGATGCTAGGTGCTCTCAGCTCCGGCTGATGTTAACAGAAGCTGAGGGTACTCCCTGCCTTGCCGTGCAGGTTCAATGCCTGAACTCACTGCCTTGCAAGTTCAGGATCCTAAGCTAGTCAGGAAAAGAGCCATGCCATCCTACAGTCTGTGGCTCCATTAGGCCCTGTGCACTCATGGCACTGCAGAAAAGTGACCAATAACTAGTATAACCTGCGCCCACTGAAAACACTGGGTGAAGGGCACAGCACCCTTTGTAGGGCAGGCTGTACTTGGCTCATTTTTGGCCACCTGAAATCGCATGGACGCTGGACCAATTTGTAACCATGCCAGCGTGGATGCCCTGTGATGTGGGAGATCCAGGTTTAAGTGTCTCCTGCAGCAGGACCTGAGGTCATGCTGGGATACAGCACTTAGCTTTTCATAGCTAGGCTGGTGGCTGGCCCACCCCCCTTGCTGCCTACCCACCTCAAGCAATGCGGCTACGGGGTTTGAGTTGTGATCCGGTGCAGAACTACCCTGGATTTCAACATCTCAGCAAATGCTCTGAAATGCATCTTCTAGTCAGAGCCTCGCTGGCATGATAGCACATGCATGTGTGCGTGCGCGTGTGCACAGCTGGAAGAATTGGAGCCAGCCTTGGGAAAGACGCGCCAAGAGCTTCCTTCAGGATTTGCCTTTCCCATGGGGGTCTCTCATACTGAGAATGCTCAATGCAAGGTGTTGGGCCACCAGTTGTAACCCCTTCGCTGCAACAAGCATCACAACCCGGGGCTGTGCTGTGGTGCATTAGGAGCTGAGGGGAACATCCTCGCTGTCAAATGCTCGGCCCCCGAGGAGGAACGCGCGGGACTCACCTTCAGCTTGTGCTCATGCTCCTTGTTGACGCGGGACAGCAGCTGGGCTTTCCTCCTGTTGAGAGCGTCGATGAGGGCGTCGCACTGAGCCACCAGGCAAGCCTCGAACTCCACGCTGTTCTCCTGTGGGACAAGGCACACGCTCACAGCTGCGGGGTTCGACCAGCATCTTTCCATGGGGGGGAGTGGGGCTCCGGACCCTGGGAGGGGATGAGGGACTGCTAATCACCGCTCGCAGTTCCCCATGGGAGAAATGGGCCTTTCACCTATCACACAAACCCAGGGCCAAATCCAGCAATCCACACTCGGGCAACGCTCCCAGGAATCCCTGTAGGCTTTGGCCTGAGTAAGGTGTGACTGCTCAATGCAAAAGGATCTGGCCCCTGCTAGTAGGGCCTGTGTAATGGCACAAGCACTGACTCCTGCAGGGGATGGCAAATCTTGATGCTCAGAAGAGCCTGACTGTGCTGGTCCCACTATGAACCAAGGTGCTACAAGGAGTAAGCTTGAGAGGAATGACTAGGTCCACGCTCTGTCCACCCACATTTATCCTGGAGGTGAATAAGTAGCATCCAGGTTTTTTTAGGTCTCTGGGCAGGGCTTCTGGTCTGGGGTTCAGTGCACAAAGGGGGTCGGGAGGAGATGAAGTCCTTTTCCTGCATCTGCAGCTCTCTGCCTGGGCTGGGACCTGGCAATACTATGAGAGCAGGGGTGACTTTAGCTGCGGGCTGGCATGGCAGGTGGGGCACACAGTCAGTGGCAGGGGAAGGAACCAGGAGTGCAGGGGGCAAAGGGTTAAGGCAGCCAGGAGGTATCGTGCTGCAGCCATAAAGCCTCGGCTGCCAGGAGGATGGGTACAGGGCTTGGATGAGCCCCGAGAGTGCCGCTGGGTGGGAGAAGGGGGTGCTCCTAATGCTCTGAGCCACCCGGGACGGCTCCCCAAACTCCTACTTTACCAAACAGCGGGTCTCCAGTGCACCCAGTGGAAGTGAGTGGAAGGGGCTTATTTTATCGGAGGCAGGAGGAAAGCTGCATAGACCTGTGCCAAGTGGCTTGCTTTTATCTGCACTATGAACCCCTCTCAGGGGAAACGAGGCAGCATGGCAGGCTGAAGGCAAACGTGCCACAGCTTACAAACCAGACTGACTCACTGATGCGGCTCCACTCGGCCGGAGAGGCTGGAAGAAAGCGTCTTCTAAGCAGTGACTTCCCCCACTGGGTCATCAGCTGTCCTGAGGACACCAGACCCTACGCCAGACCCCAAACTGGCACCTGGAGTCAGCATTGCTCCATGCCCAGGCTGGGGGCTTGGGAGCCTGGCTGGGGGAGCTGCTCCTTGCTGGCTGAACAACCCCAGAGAGCGGAGGTGAGCAGCAAGGCCAGCCCAGCAGCTATCGGGCAGCACGGGCACAGCGGAGGGCTGCAGAAGGTGGCACTGAAGGGGCAGGCTCTGTGCATTTGGTCAGGAAAGTCACAAAGCCAAAGCAGAAGAGGCCACTGTCAGGGCATATCGACGTGCCCAGGGCATGTGTGGAGGGTGTTTCCCTGTCAGGATGGGACGGGACCGTACCTGGATTTGCTGAACCATGTTTCGCAGCTGCACCAGGAACTCTTTCGCTTCCTTGGCTCTGTCAGACAACCCATTCAGCGCCTGGGAAAGCTGGCTCTGAAGACAGAAGGTGACAAAAGGCAGGTTAGCAATCCTCAGGGGATTCATTCATGTGCACCACGGAGCACATACCTGGGCTCCTGCCCAGGCTGGAAGCAGCACTGCCCAGTGGTTGTGGCATAGCGTTAGGAGTCTGGGTCTCATGCCACCCTTGGTGGTTGCACGACCATTAGCAAGTCTTGGATGCTGCCCCTGCGGGGAGTCCCATGGTTAGGGCAACTGTAGAGCCTGCGGGAGGCTGAAAGTCAATTCCCAGCTCCATGGCAGACTTTCCTGGGTGGCCTTGGCCCATCCCCTCAGGCTTAGACCTCCAGGGTGTGTAGATTCATAGATATAGGGTCTGAAGGGACCTTGCAGATCTTCTAGCCCGACCCCCTGCCCTGGGCAGGAGAGAAAACTGGGCTCATGTGACCCCAGCCAGGTAAACGTCAAGCCCCCTCTTACAGACCCCCAGGGCAGGAGCCAGCACCACTTCCCTTGGAAGGTGGTTCCTGATCCTAGCCGCCCTGACAGTGAAGTAGCGCCTCCTGATGTCCAGTCTGAATCTACTCTCCCTCAACTTATGGCCATTGTTCCTTGTTACTCTGGGAGGTGCTCAGGGGAACAAGGACTCTCCCATTCCCCGCTGGTCCCCCCCTAGTAAGTTTATAGATGGCCACCAGGTCCCCCCTCAGCCTTTTCTTGTGAAGGCTGAACAGGTTAAGGTCCTGTAGCCTCTCCTCGTAGGGTCTGCCCTGCTGTCCCCGGATCATACGGGTGGCCCTCCTCTGGACCATCTTGATGCTGGCCACATCCCTCCTGAAGTGCGGCCTGACCAGTGTTGCGTAGAGGGGGAGGATCACCTCATCTTGGAATCGATAATGACTCCAAGATCCCTTTCTGCCACCGTGCTTTCGAGAGGGGAGTTCCCCAGCTTGTAGGTCTGCTGCTGGTTCTTACTACAGAAGTGCAGCACCTTGCACTTGTCAGTACTGAATCCCAGCCTTTTCCCATTTGCCCACCCCTGTAACCTGTCCAGGTCCAGCTGTATCCTGTCCCTCCCTTCTAGTGTGTCCACCTCGCCCCAAATCTTGGTGTTGTCAGTGAATTTAAACAGGGTGCTTTGCACCCCCTTGTCCAAGTCGCTAATAAAGAGATTAAACAGTGTGGGCCCGAGGACCGAGCCCTGGGGCACCCCACTGCCCACTTCCCTCCAAGTTGAATATGACCCATCCACCACCACTCTCTGGGTGCGGCCCTCCAGCCGATTTGCAGCCCATCTGACTGTGCAGGCATCAATGCCGCAGTCACCTAGCTTTTTAATGAGAATGGGGTGAGAGACAGTGTCAAAAGCCTTCCTGAAGTCCAGAAAGACTACGTCCACCGCGACACCTGCATCCAGTGATTTTGTGACCTGATCATAGAAGGCCACCAGGTTGGTCTGACAGGACCTGCCTTTGATGAACCCATGCCAGAGCACCACGAGTGCTCCTAAAGCTGTGCCAGGGGCCCCGCGATAACCCCTGCCAATTCCCTCAGCACCCTGGTGTAGGTGCCTCACTCCCACTGGCTTGTAGAGCAGGAGGAGTTGGGTGCCTGCTTCCCCGCAAGGACCTGGGGCTCTGTGCCTCTGGCCCTGTTCTGCAAAATGGGTGTCCGAGTGCAGTCCCACCTCCCACGGGGGCTCAGACAGGCATGTGCAGTGGAGATGCCTCACAGGGCTTGAGGCCCCGACCTTGTCACCCAGATTTTGAGAGCCCGAATGACCCCTTTTGCATCAACGGGGTCCACATGGGGGTGAGGGTTGCAAAAGGCCCCTGGCGTGCGTGAGGCGCACCTCCTCAGGAAAAGGTTGCACCTCCACGGAGGCTGGCCAAGGCAGCTCAGGGTGCACGAGCCCTTTTGCAGCCTCCTGGCCAATGGGCCCAGGCTCCCCTTTGACTGCTCGGACCCACTGGCCTGGTCTTCATCTCTCCCTTACCCCAATTCTGCAGCAGCACAGACCGAGTTGCAGGGGAGCAGGTCCCTGTGTTACATCTCCCTCCAGAGCATCCCCTGCACCCCCAACCTGTTCTCCTTCCCCTGGAGGGGCCATCAGGATCTTCCCTCCCATGCGTGGGGCTCATTGCTGGGGTATGGAAAGTACTTGTGCCAGGTGCCATACTAAGCCTTGGTGGGCGTGAGGACCTCCCACTCTCCGAATGACAATTTGCACCCTCAGCGGACAAAGAGGCTCTGAGTTTCAAACTCCAGCACCTAATGCCAGGCCACTGAATCCACAGCCAGGCGCTTACACAAGTGGCCTGAGCACCCACTGCTGCTGGGAAATGCTGGGCACCTGATAGAGTCCCACCCCTGTTTTTCCTAAGTAGATTATCAGCCCGGTGCAGGAAACAGAACAAGTTTGCGGTGTTCCCCACTCCAAAAGGACTTTTCCAGATGCCAGAGGGTAGCTCTGATATGCTATTCTACCCCGAGTTTGCATCCCAGCGGCAGATCACGGTATGCACACTCGCTGCGAGTTTTATTTCCTTAGGCTATGCAAGGGTCTCTGAGTTGATGACTCTTGGCAATATCTGTGAGAACATGAGGATAGCAGCAACATCCCCTTGCAGGCACCAGCTACCAGGGTGAATGCCCAGATAGGGCTTGGGGGCACTGCTAGCACCAGGCTAAGTTACTCGGGTCTCATTGGTAGTCTGGTGGTTAGGGCACTGTCCTTGGAGGCAGGGGCTGTGGATTTGGATCCCTCCAGGGCCGGAGTCCTCTGGCCCCTGTCTCCTATGTGACTTACTTTCCCCCTCCGGCACTTGCCTAACAGCGAGGGTCACAGGGTGATCACCATTGACACCCAGGGAGGAGTCATATTCACAATCCACTTTGAAATCCCTCAGCCACGGAGCTCAGTTTGGCCCCGACTCTTGCTGGGAGTGGGTTACCCGATGGCCTGGGTGGCAACACTGGTTTTGGGGGAAGCTGCAAGAGCTGGTGGCTATGGGGTCGGAGTTGCTGGGACCCTGAGAGACCCTGGAGGGGGCTGTTGGCAAAGACCTGACACAGTCATCACAAGTGTGGGCTGAAGCTACCGTGACAGATGTTAAGCGTGTGACGTGAGGTAGCAGGGGAGGGGAAGAAGGCAGGGGACTACATCTGCATTTCAAGTAAAACCTGTAAGGGATGAGAGCCTGAAATACTTAAGAACCAGCAAGAGACAGAGATGCTGAATGCATGAGAGACATGGGACATGTGAGGGACCAAGGGGGAGAAGGGGGTGCAGATCCCTATAAAAACGCAGGCAAAGACGAGGCCTGTGGGACTGCCTTCACCACCGAAGCAGACCCGTGGATCTCCTAGAAAGACCTGCTGAATATCTGGCTGCAAGGAGCTACGCTGCCCTTAGGACACGTAAGCTCCATGCAAGGCTTTCTGTTGTCTTTTTAGCTTATTAGATTGTATTTTAAGTTAGATTAAGTTGTGTGTTGTCGCCGTGTCTTATTCGCCTGTGTCTTAGCTTAGGCAGAGTTGTTTTTTTTTCTGTTTCTTGTCGCATACTTAAAATTGCAAATTGCTATGCTCAATAAATGCTCTCTTCAAGGAGCAGACTATTCTTGTTCAAGCATTTATGAATTCAGTGCCATTACCTAAAGCCTAGCATTAAGTCTGGTAACAGGGGCTGATGAGTGCATGGGAGCTGGCACAGAGGAATGGGTGCAGCTGGTGGGGGCGGTGTGGAGGCCACAGGTGGAGGTACATGAAAAGTACCCCACAGTAGGGGAGCCTGAAGCCCAAATAAAGACCTTCCCAGATCTGGGATCCAGGAGGCTGCATGAGGCTAAAGACAATCAGTTTAGAGGCAGGAGATGGTGTCTCTGCAGAGGCAGGTACTCAAGGGGCTTAGCCTAGTTCAAGGGCTAGGGGCTGACAAAGCAAAAGCAGCCTTGTTCTGGGCCAGGGGTGCCAGGGGGCTGGGTTACATGGGGAGTAGCTTTGCCCTGGGTCAAAGATGCCTGGGGGTGGGCAGGGGCTGGGATAGACTGAGAACAGCCTTACCTTGTCCAGGGATGCTGGGTGGGGGCTGGCTGGACCCACCTGTCAGCAGCATCACCTGGGTCAGGGATGCCAGGGAGCTAGGATAAATTGTGAGCTACTTGCCAGGGTCTGGGACCCCAAGGGGCTGGAACAAACCCTGGGACAGAGCTGGGGAACCAGGAACTGAGATACAGGGAAGGTGCAGGCCAAGAAAATCAAGCCAGAACAAGCAGGCCAGGGCTGGAGGCCTGCAGCCAGAACAACGATGGGCTAAAGCCAAGAGGGATGAAGCCCCTAAAGACCCAAAGATCACTGACAAAAACATCATTACATTTTAGCTGAGCAACATATTAAAGCATTAAGAGTGAGGCAGGATTAAGGTAACCACCAGGGAGCGTCAGGGCCATCCTTAAGCCCCATCCTGTTCCCCCTCCCCATCCCCTGCAGCTTTGGGTCTGGGCCCACTCCCCTCCACTGCCTCCGCTGTGCCCATGCCACCGCTGCCCCACACCTAATGGCCCCGCGGTGACCATGGGCCCGGGCACGGCAGCAGACAGCTGTGGGTGCAGGCCCAATACGGCGGCTGTGGTCGCAGGGTGGCGGCAGCGGGGTGGTGGCTGCGGCTAACAGGAACTGCCCCCTCCCCTATCCTCCCTCCACCTCCCCTCCCGTTCGGTTCTTGCCAAGACAGCCAATCAGAGTGTGAATAAAGCGTTACAGACAGACAGACAGACTAAGGCTTTTATAATATTAGAATAATGCTCTAACATCATGTAACCAAGGTGTCTCAGTAACATCGCTTTGATGCCTCCAACAAGAACTACATTATTCTGCGTATGGGCACACAGACAGCAGCCCCAGGCCCAGATATTTTCACAGAGAAGAGCCAGGGTGGGGAAAAGGAGGCAGAGTAATGTGCCCAAGGTCACACAGGAAGCCAGTGGCAAAGATCTGGGTCCCTAGAGTCCCTGCTCCATGTCCTGGCTTTACATAAAAAAGAAGCACTACCAATCCCCTCTAAAACTCTCATCTTCCTTACAGGTGCAGCAGGAAGGGGCAGTGGGGCAGGTGACAATGCCCATGTGGCAGGTGGTGTCATGCCAGGTCATGGTTGGCCAGGTCTGCTGCCACCATGGTTGCAAGAAGCAACCAGGATCCAAGGGGAGTTTGAAGATTTGGAGTGTAGTGGAGCCAAGAAGTCAGAAGACCTGTCTGGGACACCAAGGCATTGATCTGGAGGGTCAGGGCCAGGAGGCCAGCTGGGTCAGGGATCCAGGAGATCCAACCAGAGTCAGGTCAGGGAGCCAAAGAGTGAGGCCGAACTCAAGGTCCATGGGCAAGCCAGGTCAGGGAGCCAGAGAGTCTAGTAGAGGCACACACCAAGAATGAGGCAGCCTGGGTACAAAGTTGGGTCTTGTTCCCCTTTTACAAGAGGCAGGGAGTGGGTGGGAGGCTAGGCCCAGAAGGCAGGTGTCAGTCCCAATGCTCAGCTGAGCAGGTAGCAGCCTGGGATGAGCAGCTGTACTAGGCAGGTTAGGGTCCCAGGTTTGAGGCCAAAGCCTGGTGGGGGAGTCAGGCCTGCTTCCTCTAGCCTCACCGGCCAGCAGAGCTGGCTTGATTCCCAGCAAGGCTACAAAAGGTCTCATTCCCATACTTACATCCATGCAAGTAATCAGTTCAGCATGCTGCCAAGGGCGATTGGCAGTCAAGGAGGATTGACACTAGGGAATCAGAGGCAGCATGGAGGAAATAATCAGGCATGGACAATCAGGTGGCAGACATTTCCCTCCTGTGCCAATCCCCAAGCACCTGTGACTGCGCTGAGTGTTGTGGAGGGAGGTGTCAGGGGGCGTCTTTCACCCACGGAGGCTGGGCTGAGTGCGATTGCTGGTGAGGGCAGCTGGGCACAACCGGCAGCTTTGGGAGCCCATGCTGCGCTGCTGGTTGCACGTGCACCATGCTAGCCTCTGCCTTGCATGGCCAGGCCGATGGCACCACGGGCAGCCGCTGTTCCTGAACGCCACTTTGCCACACGCCCTGTTCTTGCCTGGGAACGTGGCGGAGATGTACCCGTATGCAGGCTCTGCATCTCACACCCTAAACAGGATCGCTGGCTACCCTCTGCGGCCAGAAACATGGAGCATGTCCATCTCCTCTCCATTACAGACCACAGGCACGACGGCAGAGAGACCTTTCCAGCAGAGGCAGGGGCTAGAGGCCCAAGAGCTCGTCTGCTGTCTCTCCCGGCTCTGCAAGCTTGCTAGAGGCCCAAGAACTCGTCTGCTGTCTCTCCCGGCTCTGCAAGCTGGTTTAGTGAAAGATCTGATCTCGCCTCACACATCTGAGCTGCATGGACCAGCATCAGACTTGCTATTTGTTTGCAACCTGTTGCAGAGGCGATGGCCTCCTTCCCTCTCAGGTGGTCACGTTCTTAACACAAGCAGGATGAGCTAGAGCCACTCTTCTAACTTGTGCGAGCCTGGATTTTGCTGCTTTCCTAGATGCGATGCCGGCTGCTTGAAGCCTCAAAGCTTGCCTCTGAGCCTCAATGACACAACTCGGTCCAGTACGAGCTATTCCCCACCCCCTCAATCTTGACTCTGGGGACAGGGCTGAGTCCAAATTGCTGCCCAGCTGCCCTGTTAGACGTCATTCAGCGTCAGCCGGGCGTGCTGCTCAGCTGGTTCCCCCATCTCTCCAGAGACAATTGAGATGCAAAGGCAAATTCTCCTACTCCCGTATCAGTGACAGGTGTCTCGCTTGATTTCTCCTCTGACGGCAGCGTGCTCTGCATAGCCGATTTCAGCCCTGGTGCTTCTGTATGACAGTCTCGCAGAGTCTCGCCTTTGGTCAGGGCTTGTGAGTTGATTTTTCTGCCTTAGCATCTTACTACAGATCCGTGCCAGTGGATGGCACAACAAGGGACACGGGAGGATGTGACTGTGACTGACGGTGCAGGAGGGGACGCCAGGTCACCATCGCCTGGTGCCTGGCACCACAGTGCTGGCTGGGCTGAAATTAAAAATAAAGGAGTGCCGGGCTCAGGGACATTAGCTCGTAAACCAGGGGCAGCAGCTTAATGGCCCAGCAAATGACCTTGTGGCTGCTTTCTTAAGGAGCTTTCACGCAGCCTCGGTGATTTCTGCATCTCCGCTGCGATTTATGCTGCCAGAGTCATTAGGGCTGTGGAGTTAATCAGGGAGTGCATTGCTAATAAATGATGCAGCCTGCCCAAATGCACCCCCTCCCCACCCTGCACAAAGCATAAGGGGCAGAGGCCGAGGTCCGTTTCCCAGGCCTGCCTCTGATTTGCACCACGAGCTGCACCTGGAGAAGAAGTGGCGTGGAGGAGTGATACCAGGATCAGGCCCCATGGTGTCATTCCCTGGGGAATGCTGTGCCATGGGGGCCAAATCCTCTGTGGGCGTAAATGGGTGTGGCACCGTTAAAGGCACTGATGCTGCACCCAGGATTGCTTTCCCCGGGCCAGATCTGGACCTGGTGGCAGTGGGGACAGTGGTGGTGACGGCAGGACAAGGGACAGAGGTAGGGCGAGCGTTCACCCCTGCCACTGAAGGCTGTCCCCAATGGGTCCCCATGACCCTCACTTCCGGGGCAATCCCCAGCCCAGCCCCGAATTCCCAGCCCATTAGGAGCCCTGCGGGCTGGAGGAACAGCTCTGTGGGCCGTATGTTTGACCCACTTGCTCTTATGCAAAGCTCTGGGGATGCCATCCCTGGGGTTAGCTGTATGAGGGTTTTCCCATGCAGCCTTTCTACGGGGGAACAAAGGCAGGACTTGCTGTCAGCCTCCAGGCCGAGGTGACCCGGGCCTCCCGGGTTCAGCTCTTTGAGGCAGGAAAGAGCCATTTCCAAAATGAAAACCATGCCCCTTCTGCAGTGAGATCTGCACTTTGGTGGTGAGGTGGATCAGCGTTACCTGGCATGAACCCATGCCCTGTCGGTGATCCACAAAATTAGGACCTGTGCCCATGCCCCTGCTCGACTTTGCATGGCTGGCCAGGCCCGGCGGTCACAGGGAGGGGCAGCAGAGACCTTGCTTGGCCTGGGACTGGGTATTGCCCCTCAACCCACGCTGGACTGGAAGGGAAAGGGTCTAGCCAGGGTGTGGTGCGGGCATTGGGTCAGGCCAGGGTGGGGGATCTGGGGAGAGGCTGAGGCGAGATGGCAATGCAGAGAAAGTCAGATCGTAATATGATAAACCACAGGGCAGGAAAGGGCCACGAGAGACCACCTACCAAACCATTCTGCGGGAGCTATGTCCTGCTGATGCGGGAGAGTCCAACACCTCCCCAAACCCTGCACAAATGGATCCTCATGGCTGGTCTACACGACATGGGTGCTGCTGCTAGAGCTGTGCAGGCAAAGCTGTGGCGACAGCATCCTAGCAGAGATGCAGCGCAGGGAGCCTTTTTGCTGGCTTTGTGCCCTCTGCCTCCCTCCATGACAGCTCACAGGAGCCCTCTGATGTCTGCACAGCTGTATCCAGATGGGGTGGGGGGTGTTGCTAAGACAGCTCCCTTGTCTCGAGGGGGTGATGTTCTTTATACCTCCAGCTGCCATAGCTCTGCAGAGCAGACAGCACGAATAATCCAGTGCCCAGCCACATGCACCTCCCAATGCAACACTGGGCCCTGCTCCTCTCCCTCCTACGAAGCAGTGGACCCAAATCCCAGCTGTGCTAGACACCAAGAAATCAGGGCCAGGAAATAACCAATATTGGGAGCGCAGCCCTATGACAAACCACAGGCTACACTTCAATCACACAAGCAATTAGTGTAGGGACCCAGCACAAGTGTGTTACATTTACAATCTCATCGTTAGCATCTCATCATGGCATTTTTTTCCCCAGAGCAATCTTCATAACGCGTTTTTATACCACCATAAATCTTCCCTGGGCTCTTTCCTATCTGAGGAACTCAGGGAGGCTTTTGAACAGTCAAACCTTTATCGATGTGATTTCTAAATTCACAACGGCTGGCACCGTATTGCAGGCCCTGATTTATGGAGCACAGGCGCCATCGCTCTGCAAGTGCCTGAAAAACATGGGGAAGAGCACTAATGGGGGAGTGAGCTGGGAGCCGGTTTGTGGGGGGTATGTCCCAGGGTTTCAGAGACCGAAAGGGCTGTGGGAGGGGTGGCAAGGAGTTCCTATATTCTGGGGATGGGCCAGTGGCCACCCTAGCGAGGCCTCTACGATGGGCAGCTAAATATATTGGTTGATGCACCACAAGTTAAGCGCCACCCCCCTCCCCAGTGCCACTCTGACCCTGCACCCGCAAGGGGTATCTAAGTGGCACCCTGGGCTACTGGAGCAGGCACAGGGGGGCTGAGCCTCCAGCCACACAGGTCCTTAGCAGATGTTACACATACGATGTGATTAACCAATTAATCACATCCTAAGTAGCAACCTGGCCACATAATCATGCAATCAGTGGCACAACACAACAGGGAATAATCCACAGTTATTACACAACGGAGGGGCCCCAACTCCATTTTGGTGCCCACCTTTACTAAGTGCCCAGGGCTCACGTGTCCCATGCAGTTGGCCACCCTTGGCCTGTATCTCACAGGGTTCCCCATCAGGTTCATCAATAGGTATACTCTTAGCTGCTTCATTGCATGGGTTAGGGACACGTCCCCGACATTCAGGCTGCCTGCAGAAGCCTGAATGCGGGCATCCTACACAGAAGTGACGCCTCAGAGTGACTCGATATCTGTCTGTCTGTCTAGACATGCCTGTCGTGTAGCAGGTAATGCAAAGCAGGTATGTGGAGCGATCTCTCTTTGCTGCAAGCTCCCTCGGGGAGACAAGGCTGGAGACAGAACAGGGATCCTGAATGCACCTTTCCATGCAAACATCTTCGCCCCGCT
>NW_005842059.1:1691329-1699122 GCF_000455745.1 Alligator sinensis
GCAACGCACTCTGGCAAGCCAGAGCCCACGCTGAGAGCCACCATCCTGCTCCTAACCCACTGCACCTGGCTGCAACTCCTTCGTGCCCACAGAGAAAGCAGATGAGCTCGCCAGATCCTTTCTCCCAGAAATGCACAGGGAAGGAGGCACCCATCAGGGGACCAAAGCACCTTGTTTAGTCCATTGAGCATGGCTGCTAGGCTTCCTGCTATGGAGGGCTCTGGCCATGGCTCTTTGGGCTCAAATGGCAGGTCCCAGCACACCCTGCTCCCAGCCTGGCAGTCTTGAAGCTGTTGGAGTCGTGGCTGGTCTGGGGACCTTGGAGCTGGACTCCCAGGCACATTTTTCCCCCCAGCATGTTGAAAGGAAAGGGATTGCTTTGCAAAAATCTAGACCTCTTGGTTCAGAGAGGACACCTTTTATTACACCAACAGAGAAATGGGAAAAAAAATCTTTTTCTGCAAGCTTTTGGATAATTTCAGATTTTTTTTTGGCAATTTCTCAGTTGGTCTAATAAAAGGTATCCTCTCTGAACCAAGAGGTCTAGATTTTTGCATTTCTTTTTGTCTCTGACCAACATGGCTACCAAATACATGCCTGAAACATGGGATTCCTTTGACACTTTATTTGTCTTCCCTTCAGCAGAGACTTGGACCCAAAGCAGGGAGCAGATGCAACAGGCAGAAAAACCAGGCTCGGTTTGGGCTGAAACCAAATGCACTGGCTCCCTATGAAAGCCAGACACTCCCTCTGCTCCCCAAGGAGATGTCTCATTGAGGGGCAAGGAGATCAGCACAAGCTTGTCTCTTCCTGGCTGCTCCCCTGCCCCCAGGGAAGCACTGCAAAATAGAAATCAGCTTTTGAACAGGGTTGCCATTTCCAAAATTCACAAAAGCTATGGAGGGGCTTGGAGGTTAAAAGGGTTGAGATCTACTCTGCTAGCATCTGGTTTCGATTGGCAGCTGTGGCAGCGTGATCTGCATGGCTTACAGCTGGTGCGCAGGGAAGGGGTTGGCACTGTTAATAGCTACCAGGGTATGCACTGCCCAGCTAGTATGGGAACTGGGCTCCTGAATGGTGCTCACACCAGCCCTTGGGCTTGCTGCAGCTCAGTGAACAGGGGGGCAGAGGGGACCTGAAGCCAGGTAGGATCCCAAGAGCATGCCGTTACACAGACCCAGGACATGGCAAGCTATGGTGGGTATCTGCACATAACCAGGTGCTGGGCATGGGCCTTGCAGGTGGCCTGCACTGGGTTTTCCACGTTCCTATTTTGCTTTGCAAGCAGTAACCTGGACAAAAAGCCAGGCATTAGAAAGGGCAAAAAGAATTGCTCTTCCCAGTCCTACAGCTGCCTTCCCCACACCCTGGTCTGTGCATGCACAAATTGTGTGGGTTTAATGAAAACCAGCTTTTAAGCTCAGCTGGTGCCAGGGTCGCCTGCACAAATGCTCTTCTGCAGGTTTGCAGCTGGCTTAGAGCAGGGCAGATTAATCCCGTTTGAACAGCTGCCTTCATTTGCAGTGAGGCCGCTGCAATGCTTGCAGGTCCTGGGAACTGCTCGTATCCCAGCCTCGGCGGGCTGGAAGGTCAACCACTTCCTGGGCACCGCATTTCCATGGCAGTTCCCTACTCTCAGAGAAAGCAGAATGAACTGCGGTGTGGGACAGGGCTCGCCACAGCAAGGTGAGAGGGCAAGAAGTCCCGGGAGCCCAGACAAAGAAGAAGGAGACCTTACAAAGGATGTTCAAGGTGACGAAAAGGTGGCAAGTTTGAAAGAAAGGCCTCTGGGATGTTACATTTGAGACATAATTAACTTGTTCTCAATGGCGGGAGATGACAGAACAAGAAGCAATGGTCTCAAGCTGCAGGAAGGGAAGTTGAAGTTAGATATTAGGGAAAAGTTTCTCATTAGGAGGTAGCACTGGAACAGGTTACCCAGAGAGATGGTGCAATCTCCATCCTTGGAGGTTTTGAAGACCCAACTAGACAAAGCTTTGGCTGGGGTGATGTAGTTGGGGATGTTCCTGCCTTGAGCAGGTGGTTGGATTAGATGTGACCTCCTGAGGTCCCTTCCAACCCTCATTTTCTGTTAATCACATCTTTCGTTGTGACCTGACCCCATATTAAAGCAATGAATGGCGCCATAAAACCAGGCACTAGAAACTTATTCCACAAATAATATGTAATGACTTCGTGGCTGGTTCCTATCATGTCATTAACTGAACGTGTGGCTAGGTGGACCCCCCCATGGCTGGGAGCCTGGATCACCTAACGGGGCTCCCAGCCATAGGAGCTTGCTACTTGCTGGTGCAGAAGGATCGTGACCTGAGCTCCTTCTGCACTGGCGATAAGGGGTGATCGCAGAAGGATCGTGACCCGAGCTCCTTCTGCACTGGCGATAAGGGGTGATGGGATCTGATGCATGATCCCACATGTAGCAGTAAGCGTGAGTGTGTGGATCACACATTAGATCCCGTTGTGCTTTTCCCTGCACATCTGCCAGGGGCCAAAGAAAAGGATCCGTGTTTGTTTCCTGTGCGCTTACCCTGTGGGACTCACCTCCATGGGAGATCCCTGAGGGCAAGAACACAGGTAGATTCAAAAAGGACCGGGACATTTCCAGGGCTTTAGTTGTTAATGCATAACGTTGGCCTGAAGGGATATTTAATTTCATGCATTAGGGTTTAGGCCAGTCTCTCACTGGGATGGACTAAAGGAGACCCCGAGGGGCAGTGCAAGAGCACTGTCCTGCATCTACTTACTGCAGGGTCACTGCCCTTCTCTCTGAAGCACCTGCCCCTGCTTCCCATCAAAACCAGGTGCCGGATGACACAGATGATGGATCAGATCCAGTCTGCCTATGGCTATGCTCTGTGTGTTCCCTAGCACAGGGATATGATGGAAGAAGCCTTGCTGTGGGCTGTGTTGGCACCAGTAACTACACCAGAGGGTTGCAATCTGATTGACATGCTCTCACCCAGAACCGGGGGCTGTGGGGAAGGAGCTCCCGGCACAAGCCAGCTGGCAGCTGCGCCCGTTGGCCAAGTCAACCGTCAGCAATGCTAATGGATCTGTCATGCCGATGCGCGCACAGAGAGAGGGGGAAGACAGGGGCTGCAACAGCTCTGACTGCAGGCATCCGGGGGGCAGCTGAGCACACCGAACGGCACGTGTTTGAACCGACACGTCGCGGTGATGCTCTCCGCTCGGCAAGGCGCATTGCAGGCATCAGATGTCGGAGCCCATGGACGCCAATCACCTGCAAGCTCGTTCCTCCTTTGTGACTGCAACACTGCCCCTTGTCCGGTGACTCTGGCCTCTCACGGGTTCCTGTTATCATATTTACCTGAAACTGAGATGACTTTGAATTTAAGAGGAGACCCCCTTCCCCAAGTAATCAGATCTGTCATGGAAAATGATGTGTTGTCATTGCTGGCAAATGATCCCCATCATCAAGAAGGCCACAGCAATACCAAGGGCTCCCTATATTGGTGGGTCACTCTCAGCCTGGCGGGTCCTGGGAGAAATCCACCAAGGTGACACCAGTGGGCGAGTGAGGGGGTGGTGTCACCTTGGTGGAATCACCAGGAGGGTGGTGAAACACTGGAACAAGTTACTCAGAGCAGTGGACTCTCCATCCTTGGAGGTTATTAAGATCAAAGCCTTGGCTGGGATGATGTAGTTGGGGCTGGTCCTGCTTGGAGCAGGGGCTGGACTAAGTGTGACCTCCTGAGCTCCCTTCAACCCTCATTGTCTGTGATTCTACGGAAATGTGTAAGCGCAGGACTGGGCAATCACAGCTCTGCAGCGAGGTTACTGTGAATGACTCCCCACTGACCCCGAAGGGTGCTAATGAAAACTCAGACAGCTGGCAGAGCTGAACCACGGCTGGCTGCTCCTCCATTCAAAGAGCAAGGGGGCTACGTGTTGGGCTGGATTCTTCCAGCAATGGGAAACATGGAAGGAGCTGTACCAACATCCTCTTTGCATGGCTTACCCTGCCTGGCCTGCTAGAGTCCCATGCTAGAAGGATACGTCTACACCACATGTGCTACGCTCATAACTGTTTCACTGCTGGCGGGAAGAGCCCCGAGAATCTCTTGCACGTCTGGCCATTGGGGTAGGATGAGCACTGAGGCTCACCTGGAAAGTCGTGACCTGCCTGAGACAACCACCAGAAAATCTCTGGGAGCAACTGGGATTCATTTGAAGGGAACGGGGTCTGGAGAAAACAACATGAACAATCAGAGGCTTCCTCTGCTCCTTACCCAGAATAGAAAAAAAGGTTGGCAGTTTCCTCTGAGTTTCACCCTGCAATTCTGGATTCCATCAAGCCCCCAGCGGGCAGCGAGACAATGGCAAAACAGATGCCACAAAACCCCCACGGGCTGAAAACACCAGGAGTTGCTCAGAGCCGCCAGCTAATCGACACTTGCCACCCACCCGACTCCTGGCCAGGTGCTTCTACATGACGGCCCCAAGCTGCAGCTTCCCAGTCCCCTGTGCTGCAGGCACAACCTGCCAGCTTTGCTCCTAGGTATCTAACTTGGCATCGGTCTGCATGAAAACCCATGCCATTTGAATGGGTCTAGGCTGCTGTCCTAACTGCTCTGAACATCTGTCGCGTCCTTGTCCTGTCCATCCCTCTGGTCAGCCTGACTTCCACTAAGAACATAAGAACATACTGGGTCAAACCATAGCTCTGTCCTGCCCAGGCTCCTGTGTCACACCAGGGCACAGAGTGGAGGCTGAAGGGGAGAGTGAACTGGGTCTGAGCAGGGGTTTTTCCCCCTTTTCCTCTCTCCTTTGCAGCCTCCAGTATTGAAGGTCTAGGAAGCTTTAATTCAGAGGCTGTGCCCCGTACTCCCATGCTCAATAGCAACTAGTGCCCCTTTCCTCCAAGAATGTGCCCAGTCTTTTCTGAATCTGGCTAAAGTCCATCAGCAATACTTGTGCCTTTGCTTCCAGACTGCCCACCGGCAGGCCGGACTGCATCAGGTTGAGTAACGATCTCTGGTCAATGATTTCCCCATTGACATCTGCTTCTTGAGCCTCTTCAACAGTCCTTCATGCCTTGACTATATGTTTTGGGGATGCAGGACAGCACTACAGCACTGCTAATTTAATCAGGAGCCTGTGTTGTGTCCTGCAGAAGCAAACGTCTCACAAAGGTCTACGTTTCCCAGGTCTCTGTGGCTACTGTCCAGCCAATCTCCCTGCAAAAGGAAACTGGATTTGTCTGATAAGGCCAGTTCTCTGCGCTGAGCGGTTCTGTCTATACTCCCTCCCTTTTGTTCTTTAGCCACCGACTCCTCTACCACCTTTGCTGTCTTTTTTCCTGGGATCGATGTCCACCTAGGTGGCCTCAGGTGCTCCCCTTGCCCTACACTACATCAAATGATACCAACTCAGCACCTGCCTCCGTACAGCGGAGCGATTCCACCCCAGCTAACGGGGGACGGATGCAGCTTCTAGCCTATTCCTCCCTGCCCTTTGCAATGAGCCAGGAAGACAGGACCAGGATTTCTCAGCAGATCCAGTGATTTTTCATTCCCCTTTCATTTAATATTGGATGCTCGGAGCCTTCCCTGCTGCAGCTCCTGATTCATCCCGCAGCCTCTTTCCTCCTTGCTCCTCCTTGCTTGCAGAGATACCACTCCCCAACCCTGCAAAGCCACCTCTGACATCCATTGTGAGGCAGCTGACTAGTGACATGCCGTGCACCCTCCAAAGGGGACATACAATGAACTCGGAGCTCTCACATCCTGAAGGCCGTTGCAGGGAGTGGCTCTCAGGGCTGCTAACAAGGAAAGGATGCATCAGGTCTCCTTCCTGCCTTGGAAGCTTTTGGGGGGTGTTAGAGGATGGAGAACCCCAGAGACCTATTTGTTCCTCCCTAAACGTGCATTCTCCCCTGGGTGCTGTCTCTAGAAGGGTGTTACTCTGAGCCAAAGGGAAAGGCCGCCACCGATCCTGATGAGCTCTGGGTGTGCTCAAGTGAAAAGCAGCCTTGGGGAACGCTATTTCCCTCTGTCCTGGGTGTGACAGACAGGACCACAGAGCCCACACGGTTTCGTTCAGCCTGTTAACTGCCATAGAGGGGCTGGGTTGGCACTTGCCCAGCTTTGGGGATATGTGGGTATCGGGCCTTTTCACTCCTCACAGGCCTCTGTTACAAGGATGCTTTATCTGACATGTTCTCAGCCAGGAACTAGCAGGTGGAAGGGCATGAGACTGGCATCCAATACATGCACACACACACATACCCATCCATACACATACACACACTACACACACATCTACAAACACACCTACATATGCATACGTGAATATGCATGCAAACACACATACATGCACACATATGCATACCAACACCACATGCATGTTTGGGAGTTTTCTTTTGGGGTCAGCCGTACAGGTCTGGGGCTTGATTTGATTTTTCTAGCAAGCTTATCTGAAAGCGTGATAGAAACATCAACCCACCTCCAAGTTGGTCTGATAAAAGCTATCAACTCGAACCAAAAGACTCTGTCTATCATACACCACATACATACAGACATGCACACCTATACGTACACATACAGACATATACACACATACATGCCCACATACAACGTGCGTGCACACACACACACACGTTGGGTGTGCTGAGGCAGGGCTGTGCAGCCAAGCCGGGGAATACGGGCGCGGTGCGTGATTTCCAATCAGCGAACGCTCCCTCGGGGCTGGCTGCAGCTCTCGACATGAATGTTTGAGGGCTGGAGAGGACTGGACGCTAATGATTTCCAAGCCGAGTGCACTGGCAAGCTCCATCTTCCCTCCCACCACTGTCATGCCAGGATCCCACCATCAACACCACTCCTGATTTATGCCGGGGAAAGGAGAGGGAAACCAAGACCCTGCATGCTAGCGAAGCAGGCGCGTGCCTAGGAAATGAACTGCATTAGGGGCGCCTGTCTCGTATGGCTCCCGGCTCTGCTGATGCACATGAAAGGCAGGCAGGGAGCTGCAAAGCAGGGCAGTCTTCTGGTGCATGGTGACACACAGGTGGGGCAGTGGCGAGCACCCACCGCCAGGATCCTGCTGCCATCCAGCTCTTTCCTGGAGGCCAAGCTGCCTGGAGTCGGCAGCACTACCTGAGCTGGGCCAGGCCGCCCAGGACCCAGCTGTGTGACCTCCTTCCCTGATGCTTCACATGCAAATGCAGATCCTGACGGCAGCTGGCAGGAGCACCAGGGGCTGCCGTGGAAATGCAGCCCGCCGGGGCAAAGGGCCTGCGGCTGGCGCTGCTCCATTGTGACGTGAGACAGCTCCTCCCATGCCAGGGGGGCGCGCACCATCTGTCCCCTTCCAAACCAGCTGGCATTGGAGGGGAGGTTCAGCTGGATGGAGCTGCCCTGGATGCATGGTGTCCCAAGGCACCTTGGCAAGCAGAGTTTCCACATGCCTGGGCGATGCGGACGTCTTGGGTGCAGCTGCCATGTGCTGGGAGCCAGCAAGTCCCATGCATGCAGGACACTGAGAGCTGTTCTGTCCCCCGCACCCCGAGCACTGCTCTGGGAATCAGGCACAGCTGCTGTGGCCCATAGCTTGCTTGGGCATCTCTGGAAAGGCTGCTTTTCCTCCTACAGTGGGTCCTGCTCTGTGCCAGTGGGTCTACTGGCATGAAGAGACAAAGCCTGGGTGGTAAGCACAGGCTGGAAGGGCACTGCCTTGGTGCTGCTTGCTTTGTAATGCACGGGAGAGTGTATGGACACGACTGCTGGGGCCCGGGCTGGGCGTTGCAGGAA
>NW_005842059.1:1699153-1699520 GCF_000455745.1 Alligator sinensis
TCAACCCCTGCATGCATGTGGCTACCCGGCTGCTCCGTGGGACTGAGGGACAAGCCACGGGCTGGGAGCATCTCTTGCCTCTAGTCTCCGCAAGCAGCCTGGTGCCACACCACGACATGTCTGCCAGCTCAGGCAGGATCTTTGTACCTGCTACACAGGGACAAATGGCCGGGATGTCTTCAAGGCTCCCCTGAGAAGCAGTGTGCACTGGCACTGTGCTCCGTGACACAGACTCAGGACAACGCCGGAGACCCCGGCTAGGGGATGTGAGCTGATGTCAGGGCTCCATCACCAATGTTTCACATGGAAAGTGTTCAGTTGCTATGGTAACGGGCAGCAGGATGAAAACGGGGATCTTTCCAGGTCT
>NW_005842059.1:1699530-1704004 GCF_000455745.1 Alligator sinensis
ACGGGCAGCAGGGGAGGTGGTAGGGGATGGAAGGGATGTGAGAGCTTTGCAGCCCCTAGAGCATGCATCCTGGGGCCATGTCCCCCTGCCTGGAGGGGCAGTCCCCAGGATGCTTCCAGGCTGTGGAGGTTTCGCTGCTGAAACCAGCCCTGGAGAGTCAGTGCAAAAGAGCCTTGCAGTGCAAGCCAGCCAGAGCCCCTGAGCTGCAAGGCAAGGCCTGGACCCGCGCATGGAAGCGCTGTATCGCACAGAGCGGGATCTCCCCGCTGCCCAGTTCTTGCAACTGGCTGTATAATGAGGCCTCCCTTGGGTCTCCCCTGCTTGGGGGGCGTCTACTTGGCTTCCTCCGGGCTGCAGCTACAGAGGCACGGCTGTGATCCCACCCACCAGCCCCACTGCTCCCGTCCACTCCTCGTTCCAGAGCTAACACCTCTGCTCCTTCCTTCCCCACTCCCTTTTCTCATCCTTGTTCTTCCCTTGTGCCTCAGTTTCCCTCTTCACTCCTCCTCCCCTGCACACAGTCACAGAGAAGTCGGGACCTCCAGGAGTGATCTCGGCCAACGCGCTGCCTGGGGCAGGAGCAGCCCACTGCAAACCACCCCATACAAACCCACTGTCTGAGCTCGAAGCAAAGCTTCGCAGTCAACCCTGACACAACCACAAGACAGATCATCTTGACCAGCTGCAGGTAAAGCCGGGGGACCATGGCAGCCAACGTGTTACAACGCATTCGAGACAAGCCAGGTAGAGGCCACGTCCCCTGCTACAGAGGAAGACAAACCCTCCCAGTCCGTATCAATCTGACCACGGAGTAAAATTCCTTCCTGATCCCAAATGTGGCATCGGTCTGATCCTGAGCAGAGGGGTAAGATCCTCTAGCCAGGAACCTCTGCCTTTGGTCCCAGCAGGAGCATTGGCACAGCCCAGTCCCCATCCCCAGCCTGGGCTGCAGCCAGCACCCAATGCATCTGAGGAAGGCTTAAAAAAAATACCCCACTAAAACATGTAGCAGTAGGAGGGGAAAACAATTCCTTCCTGGCCCCACGTGGCAACCAGCAAAGCCCAGAGCACTGGTATAGCTACTCCTACATCATCCCTGACGAATGCCCGTGCAGCCTCTTCTTGAACACCTCCAGTGATGGAGGGTCTATGCCTTCTCTAGGTGTCAGATCCACAGCGAAGAAGTTTTTCCTGATATCCAGTCTTGGCAACACCTCTCCTCAGTCTCTCTCTTTGGCCTTGAATGTGTTGTTCTGTACAGACTCCCATCCTGAAGCTCCAGGGCTTCCTGAAGGGCCCTCGAGAAGGGAGAGTTGCCTTGCTGTGTCCCCAGGTACAAAAGCCAGGCGGGGGGTGTCTTCCCCCGTGATGCTGCAGACACCATTGCTCTGATCCACCCTGGATAGCCCTAGGATAGCTGCGTTGAACTGCAGCTGCACGGCGCTAACAGTGCCTCCGGCTGACCTCACAGGTCTGCACTGCGTGAGCAAGGCCCAACCTGAAGGTCATCCTCCCCTAGGCCAAATCATATGAGTTGCCCATTCCCCATCTATTCCAGCCCCTGCTTCTCTCTCGAGGGTGGCACTCAGATGTATCCCAGGTTCCCCTGCAATATGAGAAGCAGAGCCCTTCTAGGAATCAGCCAGCCCACTACTCCTCTCTCTTTCTGGGGTGCAGAAAGGCCAGGGGTCAGGAACTGGGGTTGCTGCTGCCTGGCTTCCTGTGCTGGAAGCCTGCAGGACCCAAGCACCGTGCGGGGAAGCAGGAACCGGACAGTGGCTCATACTCTGACCCTGTGGGGTGCCAACACCCGGCGCTTCTACAAGGATCAGGACCATTCAGGTGCTCAGCTCGTCAAGGGATGGAGCCTGTACACTGCACATGGAGCCCCTTTTCTCCCCGCAGCCCCACGAGTGAATGCCAGGCTCCCTGCTCTCATTTTGCACGTCTTCCCCGAGTGACAATTTCCCTGATTATACATGTCACGTGGCCTGCGTCCAGCCAGCAGCCACCTCAGCTAGCACCGAAGCCCATGGCTGCCTTGCACGACTGAAGTTACCTGCCCTCCCTCCAGCAGCGTGCAGCATGACTCTTGGCGAGACAGCCAGCATTATCGAATTTAAAGGCAGCGCTACATGCTGAGCGCTCGGATCTGTCTGCTGAGGCCCCTAATCCTCCGCCTCCTTCTCCCCTCCCATGCCCAGCCCATATCTCCTGCAAACAGCTTTCACTGAGGGCACGCTGCTCCCCTGGCTGTCTGGACACAGGCCATCAGACACCCTGCTGCTGCGCTCACAAAGGCTGAAGCTGCTGCCCAAATCTCATCGCTCTTCTGGACGGTCATGGCTGGGAATGAGCCTCAGCTCGGAGGCAGGCAGGCAGGGCCCATGCCACGGGGCTACCGGCCTGAGCAGAAACACACAGAGCATGGTCACTGCCTCCAGCCCAGAAACGCACCAGTGCCATTTCCCAAATCCCTCTTCCCTGCGTGAACTCCCCAGGATTTTTCTGTGTTTAGTGAAAGCCTCTTCTTTTTTATTGCACGTATAATGGGAGGATGACATCTTGCTAAGCACCGCAGCAAAGCCAGAGGCATCCCTCTGCAAGATCAGAGTTACGGTCTGATCAGTCCAGCCCAGGGGTGGGATGTGGGTGCTGTGGGCACCAACAGGATCCCACAGACATGCACGCTCAGCAAGTGTGGGACAGAGATCCCGTCCTGTGTGCGGGGGTGAGCAGGGCAAGGCAGTGCTCGTATGCCCAGGACTGGCAGTGAGCGCTGGACCAGCCATGCTCCTGGGGGGGATAGACAGAGGCTAGAGACCAGCGCCAGGGTTTCCTCAGGACTTCTCAGGCCATATGTACTGGACCATAATAATGGACAGGAAACTACAGGAGCTCATATACCTGTAGGGAACATATAAGAGTCTTTGAAAAAATTATCAAGGCTCACATATGCGAGAGCCCGGCAGGACAAATTATGCTGAGGGGAAACCAGCACGGGTTCGTGGCAGGCAGATCGTGCCTGACCAATCTAGTCTCTTTTTATGACCAGGTTACGAAACGCCTGGACACAGGAGGAGGGGTGGATGTCGTATACTTAGACTTCAGGAAGGCCTTCAATACGGTATCCCGCCCCATACTGGTGAACAAGTTAAGAGGCTGTGACTTGGATGAGTACACAGTCCGGTGGGTGGCGAATTGGGTGGAGGGTCGCACCCAGAGAGTGGTGGTGGATGGGTCGGTTTCGACCTGGAAGGGTGTGGGCAGTGGGGTCCCGCAGGGCTCAGTCCTTGGACCGATACTCTTTAATGTCTTCATCAGCGACTTGGACGAGGGAGTGAAATGTACTCTGTCCAAGTTTGCAGATGACACAAAGCTATGGGGAGAAGTGGACACGCCGGAGGGCAGGGAACAGCTGCAAGCAGACCTGGACAGGTTGGACAAGTGGGCAGAAAACAACAGAATGCAGTTCAACAAGGAGAAATGCAAAGTGCTGCACCTAGGGAGGAAAAATGTCCAGCACACCTACAGCCTAGGAAATGACCTGCTGGGTGACACGGAAGTGGAAAGGGATCTTGGAGTCCTAGTGGACTCCAAGATGAACATGAGTCGGCAGTGTAACGAAGCCATCAGAAAAGCCAATGGCACTTTATCGTGCATCAGCAGATGCATGACGAATAGGTCCAAGGAGGTGATACTTCCCCTCTATCGGGCACTGGTCAAACCGCAGTTGGAGTACTGTGTGCAATTCTGGGCGCCCCAATTCAAGAGGGATGTGGATAACCTGGAGAGAGTCCAGAGAAGGGCCACTAGTATGGTTAAGGGCTTGCAGACCAAGCCCTACGAGGAGAGACTAGAGAAACTGGACCTCTTCAGCCTCCGCAAGAGAAGGTTGAGAGGCGACCTTGTGGCTGCCTATAAGTTCATCACGGGGGCACAGAAGGGAATTGGTGAGTATTTATTCACCAAGGCGCCCCCGGGGGTTACAAGAAATAATGGCCACAAGCTAGCAGAGAGCAGATTTAGATTGGACATTAGGAAGAACTTCTTCACAGTTCGAGTGGCCAAGGTCTGGAACGGGCTCCCAAGGGAGGTGGTGCTCTCCCCCCCTACCCTGGGGGTCTTCAAGAGGAGGTTAGACGAGTATCTAGCTGGGCTCACCTAGACCCAGCCCTCTTTCCTGCTTATGCAGGGGGTCGGACTCAATGATCTATTGAGGTCCCTTCCGACCCTAACATCTATGAATCTAAGAGGGAAACGATCCCGATGCGGAGGAAAAGGGGGAAAGCGGCCAAGAGGCTTCCTTGGCTAACCAGAGAAATCCAGAGCATCCATAGGGCAAAAAGGGGGCATATAAGCAGTAGAAAGAGAGAGAAATTACTAAAGAGGAGTATGCCTCCTCAGCTTGCAGGTGTAGGGAGGCAGTTAGAAAGTCCAAAGCTACCATGGAGCTGAGGATGGCATCCCAAGT
>NW_005842059.1:1706228-1720177 GCF_000455745.1 Alligator sinensis
CTGCAATGCGATGCGGTGGCTAGTAAAGCGACCAAAACGCTGGCTTGCATCCATAGATGCTTCTCAAGCAAATCCCGGGACGTCATTCTCCCCCTGTACTCGGCCTTAGTGAGGCCACAGCTGGAGTACTGCGTCCAGTTTTGGGCCCCACAATTCAAAAAGGATGTGGAGAAGCTTGAGAGAGTCCAGAGAAGAGCCACGCGCATGATCAGAGGTCAGGGAAGCAGACCCTACGATGACAGGCTGAGAGCCCTGGGGCTCTTTAGCCTGGAAAAGCGCAGGCTCAGGGGTGATCTGATGGCCACCTACAAGTTTATCAGGGGTGACCACCAGTATCTGGGGGAACGTTTGTTCACCAGAGCGCCCCAAGGGATGACGAGGTCAAATGGTCACAAACTACTTCAAGATCGTTTCAGGCTGGACATAAGGAAGAACTTCTTTACTGTCCGAGCCCCCAAGGTCTGGAACAGCCTGGCACCGGAGGTGGTTCAAGCGCCTTCATTGAACACCTTCAAGATGAAACTGGATGCTTATCTTGCTGGGATCCTACGACCCCAGCTGACTTCCTGCCCTTTGGGCAGGGGGCTGGACTTGATGATCTTCCGAGGTCCCTTCCAGCCCTAATGTCTATGAAATCTTGTATATATCCTCTGTTATATAAAGGTTTTTGGTAACCTTGCATAGAGCCAGGCTTGCAAGGCCAGAGTCCATATTCTTGCTGGTGTAAGAAAAGAAAGCACTGTCTTAAATGTCTGACTAAAGTCACACATACCAAACAACTGAAACCCACTACCATAAGGAGCAGCACTCTCTTGCAAGAGTCACCTAACCCAGAACAACTGAGACCATCCTAGTTAAAGACTGGTTAAGTATTTCACACCAATTCTTCACTTAGCTGGGGGAGTTTTTGGTGTCATGATCAACCCCTTTCATTAACATATGCTGATCAGGTTGTGGATAGATGCATATTATTAATATGTGTGTGCGTGCATGCGCACGCACATGTGGGTGTATGTTTGTGATAAAGAAGTAGGGCTGGAAGGGACCTGTGTGTAAGGATGTATGTATACACATACAGACACACACATATACAGGGTGTTTATAAAGTCCTTGTGCAACTTTAAAGTTTAATAACTTTCGATATACATATATGATAGAAGCAAATTGTGAATGGCAATTGAAAGCACAATTCATTAAGCTTTTTTAGCATAGTGTAATCTATGCATAGTATAAGGATCACAAATGCATTTCATGAAATCACTCAGCAGCAACTGGAAAATGGTTTCTATGAGTTGGAAAATCGGGTTGAATGAGGTATCACCAAAGATGGAGGTTATGTTGAAGTCTAGAAATTTGAGCTGTGTTAAAACTTAATTAATTACACTTTCAATCGCCATTCACAGTTTGCTTCTATCATGTGTACAGCCAAAGTTATTAAAGTTTAAAGTTGCACAAGGACTTTATAAACACCCTGTCTATATATATTATTGTAAAACCTGGGGGAAATGGGGAATCACAGACCTGAGCTGCTGGAAGAACTGAACGAGTTCCTGGGGTCCGACCTATACCCATCCTCCCAGGAGTGAGTATGTTTTTGCATTTCCATTGCCTGAATCTGAATGCTGGTTAAACTTATGCTTAGCTTTCCAATAAAATGGCACTCTTGAGAAGAGACAAGTGCACTCCCTTTGTCTAAGTCCCTGTTTGGGGACAGAGGGCTTCCTTTCAGTATCAATGCACATTCATCCTTTTATATAGACTGGCCCATGCTGCAGGCATGCTGTGCTCTCAAGCCTTCTTCTACCCTTCTTGCCTTGCCCTGCCCTGCCTTCTGCTTTAGGTGGTACTATTTCAATTTCCACATGACCTGAGCATTATTTTCTTCTGCTGTGCATGCCTGTGTTCATTCAAAGTTCACCTTCTCCATCTTGGTCATATACAGGACAGAGCTACAGGTGACCCGAGCAGTCCTGCTGAGAAGCAGGGTATATTGGCATAGTGGGTGCCATGTTAACACAGCCCTACAGCTCCCAGTACCCATCCTAGCTGGTTCAAAGCTAGGTCAGGCATCCACCAGTAGTGCGTTGTGCTGTGTCTATGCCATGTTCCTAGCACAGCACTTCCCCTTGAATATGCACTGCTCAACCACTCCATCAAGCCTGGAAATGCGGTGATTAGGTCTAGGAGTGGCTCAAGCATGCCAGAGAGCTGAGAAAGCATTAAAACAAAGAGGCTGGGAACAGACATTACATTTGTCCTGGGACAAGTTGTACCTGTGTTTGTCCCAAAACAGAACTACTATTCCAGGCTGGTGTGTGCACACATCGCCCTTCCAGTCTGGGTTTAGTGAGTGGCTGAATGCCCTGAAGCTTTTCTGCCATTGCTTCAATAATGCAATCCCAGCACAACTGTTCAGATGCACTCTGCGATGTCTCAGGATAGCACTTATTCCATGGACCTTTTTATCCAGGGACAAATGCAAAATGCCCATTTATAGCCAGAATGTGTGGGTCCTCCTCCCTATTGATTTTCATAGAGAAGTGGGGCTGGAAGGGACCTCCAGAGGTCACGTCCAGTCCAACCCCTGCGTGAGGCAGGATCATCCGTGACCAAACCATCCTATACAAGTCCATTGTCTAACCTCTCAGTAAAACTTAGTACTGTCAACCTGAGACAGTACAAGGCATAGCACCCAAACCTGCCACAGGTGAAGCAGGGGAACCAAAGAAGCCAACAACCTGCTTCTATGCAATGTTGTCAATACACGCTCAAGAGATCCTGGGTAGAGGCCAAACCCCTGCTACAGAGGAAGGCAACCCCCCTGCCCTGCCCATACCAGTCTGAGCATGGGGTAAAATTCCTTCCTGACCCCAAATGCAGCATCTGTCTGACCCTGAGTGGAGAGGCAAGACGCTCTAGCCAGGAACCTCCTGCTTTAAGTCCCAGCAGAAGTATTGGCACAACCCGGTCATCATCCCCAGCCTGGGCTGCAGCCAATACCCAATGCATCTATGAAACTATTAAACATCTGAGGAAGACTTAAAAACCTTGACACATGCAGCAGAAAGTGGGGCAGGGAGCTTCAAAGGCTGATATGATGGCATGCTACAGAAGCAGGTATGTTAACAGTGTCCGGGGACTGGAGCTGGGTGGAATACAACTATGCTTGGGCACCTGGTAGAGGAGGGCCTGGTCATACGGGGCACTGTGGGCCGGCTAATGGAAGAACAGAGATGGCAGTAAGGCCGGGCTTGACATACTAGGGTGCTCTGTTGGACAGCAATTGCTCTGGAAACATTAACGACCGATTAAGTGAAGCATTCAGGAGGGAGGAGGAAAGTCAGTTTTCTCAGAGAACATATGATACCGGTTCATTTATCCAGAGCTTTGAAGGCCATCCAACACCTATGGACAAAGCGAGCGTTGAATGAAAGCTGAGCCAGGCCTGCGTGCACTGACCAGTGGGTCACTATCAAATCTCATTTTTTCAGGGCTCAGAATATTATTGCATACGTCAGGGCCAGCTTAGTCTCAGGGGCTCAGTACACCACACCGCTGGCAAGGCTGGGAGTCTCCAGATCTGGTTCTGCCATCAGTCTACACAAAGTCCTTGATCAAGGTGTTTCAGATGCCCTACCTGTAGAATGGGAATAACAGTATTTAGTTGGTATCCATGGATGGGAATAGAAGATCTTATTAGCCATATCCCCTAATTCGTTCCTTATTGGCTTCATTTATGCCTCTATATTAAGCAGCAGGTACTCTGCCTCCTTTATTACATTCCTGAGCTCGTCTTCACCTCTCCTGGAGATTAAGCTGAAAGCTGAAGTGGAAGGTCATGATGCTCCTTGACTCTGATGGGAGATGCTCTTGAATAGCACAAGGCTAAAGAGGGTCTCCACGGAGTGCCACATCAGTGCGTGCTGCGATCGCTGGTCTGGGGAGTACAAGCTGCATTGCTTTGCTACTTCCCTCTGATTCAGGGGCACCTCCCAGCACAGCTGAGCTTCCTCCACAATCTGCATTTATTAAAGATTCCCCATTTCGACACCCAGGCACACCCAAGGCCAGTCAGCTGCTCCCGGGAAGCAAATGAGAACAAGAGCTGACCTTTGGTTTGAAGGCATGTGTAGCCGCCACGAAAGTAGGTAATGTGGTGATAGGTATTAGAGCCCCGGTATCAGTGTGCAGGCCTCGTAATGGGCTGATAGCTTTGCAATGAGCTGTTTGAGGAATGACTGCCTCGCTCAGTGCTGCCCTGTATGAATCAGGGCACAAGTCAGACACCTACACAACACCCGCAAACACATCCTTTCTTTGATGATTTGCTGAGGCATGCCTCAAGAAATGTCACCCTAATGACTGCCCATGATGGCTGCTTGCTATCTCCTCCAGGATGTGCTGATATATCATTACCAATGCGTGGTTGGTGGCATTTCCAAATGGGCTGGGAAATGCAGGGGCTCCTTTGCTGAATGTCATGTTTTTTATATGTTTCAGCAACGGATGTGATGGCGGAAGAGGGAAAGGCAGAAACCAGCACCGATGCATGGCTTGCTTTCTCCCGCAGCAGGAGGTTTCGCTATGCCCTAGACACATGAGCTGGATTCTCAATTGTACGTCCGCTGGATTAGCTGGGCTATGCCCGCTGACCCCTGCAGACGGCCGGACTCATTGTTGAACTTGGAGGAACAGCCTGTTCTCAATGAAGACATTAAACCTCATCACTGGAAAAGCTGCCAACACATGGGCATGCCATCCTCCCCTCCCTGCAACCGAGAAGCCCCATGCCTACAAGCACTGCTAGTATACCAGCCTAGATCCAGGGCTTGCCTGAAGCGTGCCCAGTGCTCGAGGGTGAGTGCACATGTACTTCTAAGGGAACGGTGGCTTCAGACCCCGCAACTCTGGGATGCCTGAGCAGTGCTAAATGCCACAGCCTCATGGCCAGCAGTCCCTGGGCCTCGCTCCAATCCCTGGGGTGAATGGTTGCCCTGATCTTGCCCTCTGACCCCGGCCAGGTGCTGAGGTGTAGTCAGCGGGGCTGGGAACTGGCAAGATGAGTAGGTGGTTAACTCTTCTCTCTCTCCATGGATGGTCTGACTGAACACAAGCCTTCCTTCTCCTAGGCCTATTTTCTTGGAGGGCTTGGAGCTGGAGGGCAGAAGGGCACCCGGCGGGAGCGATCTAACTATTCATGAGCTTCTCCTGCAGACAACGCCATCCCCTGAGCTGTCAAAATATTTACCCAGCACAGGTCTTGGCCTGAAAACCAATCGGCTTCCAATCTCCCAACACAGGGCGACCTCTGTCAACAGCAACGCAAGCCTGAGGGCAATCTCATGTGAAAAGGAGACAGGCTCAGCAAGGAAAATAGAAGATTTCATAGATTTCATAGACATTAGGGCTGGAAGGGACCTCGGAAGATCATCGAGTCCAGCCCCCTGCCCAAAGGGCAGGAAGATGCTACAGGCAGGCAGGTGTTCTTGGAAAGAAGTACGGCTCCTACTGCCCATGTCTACATGAGACGCTGACTGCACAGTAGTAACGAGTTACCGCGCAGTCAGCATCACCGAAAAGCCGTTCGGGGATGCTACTGCGCAGTAATGCCGGTTACTGCACAGTCATTTAATGCTGGTGTATGCAAGCAGTAAATGACTGCGCAGCAACAACTGCGCAGTCAGCATCTCGTGTAGATGTGGCTACTGAGGCAAGCGCTGAAAATTGGGATGCTTGTTATTTTAATGCAGGGGTGGGCAACCTGTGGCATGAGTGCCAAAAGTGGCTCGGGCAGTCTCCATGTGTGGCAGCACGGGACAATGGCAGATACGGCAGGGAGGAGAAAGCAAAGCAGCCAGATGGGACAGAGAGCATGGGGCAGGGAGCAGAAAACAGGGCAGCAGATCAGGCAGGGTGCACGGAGCAGAAACCAGAGTTCTGTAACTCTACCAGGTGACAAAAACTAGGAGTGACGAGGCTCATTAGTGCAAGCGAAAAGCTCCTGCTAACTGGCTGCGCATAAATCATCCTCTTACCGGGCACTGTGCAGGTCAGAATGAGCAAGCTCCAAAAGCAAAGCTGTCCGTGTCTGGGGCAGCCCCTGACGTGTGCTGACCATGGTTTGAAAAGGCAATACATTTTCGGAGGGTTATTAACTGGAGAGGAGAGGACTTAACCCATCTGGTAACTTCATTTATTCAAGATGATGCTGAAGAGCGAATCTCCAGTCCAGCCAGGCCTCCCTTGTATGAAGGCTGTTGGTAACACTCTCCCCTTTTTGGGACTCAGTCTCCCAGAAGTCAGGGTAGAAGTGCACCTCACAGACTAACTAAATCAGAGAGGCAGAAGCTTTCATAAGCCACGGCTTACTTCAGAGCTGTCCAGCCTCAAAGCACCTAGGGGGCACATGCCATGAGGGCCACACCAGCGTGCATGAGCACCCCACCTCTGCACCATGCAGTTGGGTCCCCCATCGCTGTAACCACCATAACACGGCAGTGTCCGCCCCTGCAAGGTCTGCTCCTGTGAGATGCTGCACATCTGCTAAGCTAGTGAGAAGGCCACTATCTGGTTTATGTCAAGCAAGCAGCTATACATTTTGTCAAAGGCTCAGCACTGTTAATGGCAGTGCAGGAGAGAAGACTGGACAGTGAGGAAGGATGTGTGCTTAAGAAGGAGATGTGATAAGAAAGGTCTATGGGCAGGCGCGTTTGTGCTGTTGGGTGTGTTTATGCAGCGAAGGTTTTAGGAAATACCCCATAGTAAGAAATGGATGACATAAGTAGTCCGCAAGTAGCCAGTAGTAGTTAGAGTAGTAGTAAAGATAATGAACGTGAAGGAAACAAATGGTATGAAATCAGTTTGGGAACAAAGCGTTGTTGGACTACCGGACGGCTGCATGATGAGCTACTGGAATGTGCTCCCGACTGTCCCAGCGAGACCCTGAACTGTTGGATCAATAGGATAGGGAGCTCTACTGGGTGACAGAGACAAAGGCTCACTTGCAAAGTGACTAGCACACTTCTTAGCATAAGACTGTGTGTTTGCTGTGTTAGTGGGGAGGAAACTCCTTTCTCTCAACCAACTGGTTCCCTAATTCAGGGGTTGGGGTAACACCACTGCCCCACATGCATGGGTGCCCTGGCTTCATGCTCCCCGCCTGCACCATGGTGCAGGGGCATCTCGGGCCATCTCTATCACCATGGGGTGGGGGCAGGAAGCAACAGCTGGAGAAGGGAGGGGGAACCCAGAGACCCTGGACTGCACTGCAGCTGGAGCATCTGGGTGGGAGCCCACAGCCACCAGTTGGCCGGTCCTGCCTTATTTCACAGCTGCTCAGTCCCCCAGCCCCAACCGTTTATGCTCCAGGTGACGGCACACACATGAGAACCTCCTTTCCACATGCGGCTCCAGCTCCCCGGCCCTGCCCACACACAGCTGCTCTCCCCCGGCAGCTGGTCTGCACCGTGATGTGTACACGGCCCATGAGTCATCAAGCGAGGGTCTGGGGCATCCTTCCAACAAGACACCCGCCTGCAGTCCAAGGGATGCATTTTGTATTTACCAACAGGATTATATCAGGTGGCTACTGGGACAGGACCCAACAGCCCTGCAGGTCCCTTCCAGGCTCACAGGTATTTTTTCAGGAACCTCGGCCGTAACAATTTCTGCTTGGCCACGATTGACAGTGGGGAGGGAGGCGACAGATGGCTTTGGGGAAAGGTACTGAGGTCGAGGAGAGCAGGGCGCAAGGTTGGGCCTGCCGCTGTTGGAGAATCTGGGCTTGCAACAGAGGTAAGAGGCCTCATGGGGAGATGGGTCTGAAAGACGTCGGCTGCAAATGACAGAGAGAGTTTCAAGGCAGCCCTTTGAGAACGACTGCGATCTGTCCCTGGACTCCTTCTCCCCTGCGCTCTGTGCTGGTCCCAAATCCTTTGGTGCCTCCCCCTTGATGCATTGCCTGTGTTCTCTCTGTCTCTCCATCTACGGATTTTGGACCATGCATTGCCAGTTAGGTTATCCTGGCCCACCAGACAGCCTGGTGACATCTGGGATCAGGGTAGGAGTGTCCCTGGAGGGACGTGAGCCAGGAGATGGAGGTGGGAAAGCAGAGATGACTGCAGGTGTAGGGTGCTGTGGGCTCCCTGGGTCTGTAACCTGGAGGAGCCCTGGGCACGCAGAGAGAAGCGGGTGGACAAGATCTGGCCGCTGCTGTGTTTGAAAGTGGTTGCAGCAGGCCGGCCGGTAGCTGAGGTGTCTACTCCGGATGCAAGTCTCTTATTCCAGTATATGTGGGGAGCGACCACTCCCTGGTTTGAAAACTGAGTCATAGGATCATAGGGAAGTGGGGCTGGAAGGGATCTCCAGAGGTCACATCGAGTCCAGTCCCTGCCTGAGGCAGGAGCGGCCCTATCCAAACCATCCCATACAAGCCATCACCTAAACTCTTCGTAAAACCACTGTCAATCCTGACACAACACAAGACACCACACCTCAACCTGCCGCAGGTAAAGCAGGGGAACCATGGCAGCCAGCGTCTTTCTGTAAATGGTTGTTAACGTAGGCTTCAGACATCTCTGGTAGAGGCCATGCCCCTGCAACAGAGGAAGGCAACCCCCGCAGTCCATACTAATTTGGCCATGGGGCAAAACTCCTTCCTGACCCCAAATATTGTGTCGGTCTGAGCCTGAGCAGAGGGGCAAGACCCTCTACCCAGGAACCTCCAACTTTGGTCCCAGCAGGAGCACTGGCCCAGTCAAAATCCTCAGCTGCAACCACCACCCAGTGCCTCTAGGGAAGGCTTATAAACACCCCAATACATGCAGCAGAAACAAGTGGTGGGTACAACCAGCAAAGGCCAGAAGCACGGGAAATCCCTAAAGGGGAACCTAGGTATCGCAGTGCCTAGATCATCCCTGACCACTGGCTGTCCAACCTCTTCTTGAACACCTCCAGGGATGGAGAGTCCACATCTCCCCTCGGCACCTATCCCACCGCCTCACTATTCTCACAGTGAAGAAGTGTTTCCAGATATCCAATTATAAACCTACTTTGCTGCAACTTCAAGCCAGAACAAATGTCTAGAGACAACGTGTGTCCTCAGGGAAGACAGGGCCACAGCAGCGATGCCTAATGACTCCTTGGATTGGTCTTTCCTACTGAGTATGTTGGGCAGATTCCCACGTCAGATCCATTATTTTTAGGGTTAAAATCTGAAGAACTGGCTGAGAGTCAGGTGAAAACAGATGAGATTTTTTGAGCCAAGAGATAAACAGAGCAGCAAGGAGTCACCAGGACCAGATGGTGTTCACCCAGGGGTACTGAAGGAACTCACATGTGAAACCACAGCACTATTAGCAATCACGACAATCAACCTGGATGCCTGAAGACTGGAGGCTTGCCAATGTAACAGCAGCTTTAAAAGGGGCAGACGAAACAAACCAGTGAGTCTAATTTCTGTCCCTGGCTAATTGGTAGGATCTATAATTATAAAAATATAGAATTAGAAGTCATATGGATTAATATGATATTGTGGGGGAGAGTCAACATGGCTTTTATAAAGGGGCATCATGTCTCTGTCATGTGCTAGAGCAGGGGTGGGCAAAATGCGGCCTGAGGGCCGGATGATGCACGCCAGCCCACTCTATCCAGCCCGTGCGGCCCCTAAAAATTTTAGAAAATGAAAATTTATCTGCCCCTGGCTGCCAATCATGCGACCCTCGATGGCTTGCCAAAACTCAGTAAGTGGCCCTCTGCCCAAAATAATTGCCCGCCCCTGTGCTAGAGTCCTTTGAGGGCATCAGCAAGCACATTGGTAAGGGGGCCCAGTCAATACAGCATACCTGGACTTTCAAAAAGTTTCTAAAAAGGTTCCTTTTAGGGTCCTGCTACGCATTCAGATGAAAGCTGGAGGGGAACCAGCTCTAGAGTTGTTACACATTTTCAAGCATGAACTTTGTAGCTGGTTGGCTCTTTTTATAGCTGGATTGACATTTTTATGGTGTGATAATTACTTTGCACAACTGGCTGGTCTAAATGTATTGCACGGTTAAACAGTTAATTGTGTAATATAGGTGACATGTAGCAGGGGCCTTAGGCTCTTAAAGCAATGAAGCTATCATGGGATTAGATGGAAGGCCCCTTCATGGACTGAAAACTGGTTAGTATGTAGGAAACAAAGGGTAGGATGAAATGGTCATTGTTCGTAGTGGAGGAGGGTTGTGGACTGGGATTTGTAGAATTCAACATGCCCACCAAGGGAGGAAAAAGTGAGGTGGCAAAGTCAGCAGGGAATGCACAATTATTCCTGAAATTCAGGTCCAAATCTGACAGTGAACAGTTACAGAGCGGCCTCACAAAGCTGAGTGAACAGGCAATGGTGGGAGATGAACTTCCATACGGAAAGTGCTAAGTAATGCACACAGGGGAAAAACAACCCTGCATGGGTGAAAACACAGAGATGGGCTCTGACTTAGCCATTTCCAGTCAGGAAAGGGATCTTGCAAACACTGGGGAATATTGCCTAAAAACACTGGCTTGATGCAGCGGCAGTCTAGTAAGACAAAGAAAAATACTAAGTACTGTTAGGAACGGGAGTGAGAAGAAAATGTAAGACACAACAAGCCCATTATATAAGTCAGCGGTGGGGGTGCGTGAATACTGGTACGTGCCTTAAATACTGCGTGCAACTCTGGTCGCCGCATCGCAAAGAGGCTATGGTAGAGTTAGAAAAGGTACGGAGCAGGGCAAGGAGGAGGATTGGGGGTATGAAGCAGCTTGCAAAGACACTGGAAAGACTGTGACTCTTCAGCTTGGAAAAAAGAAAAGAGCAGGAGGATAGAGCTTATTGTGGAGTCTATACAGCCACAAATGGTGTGTGGGGGGAAATACACATTCGCTCTGCCACCCAATAGAAGAACTAGGGGGCACCTGATGAAAGACAGGCTTGGAAGAAAAACTCGGAGATACGTTTTACATAACTGTAGCAGGATCCACTGCCAGCGGCAGGAGTGGTGCCTCCTCGTGGCCACTCCAGTCCTGTCCCTTATACTCTGGTATCCTTGGGCACCCCCTGTCCAAGGAGGTGATCCTCCCCCTCTATGCGGCACTGGTCAGGCTGCAGCTGGAGTACCGCGTCCAGTTCTGGGAGCCGCACTTCAGGAGGGATGTGGACAGCATCGAGAGGGTCCAGAGGAGGCCACCCGCATGATCAGGGGGCAGCAGGGCAGGCCCTACGAGGAGAGGCTAAGGGACCTGAACCTGTTCAGCCTCCACAAGAGAAGGCTGAGGGGGGATCTAGTGGCCTGTTACAAACTAGTCAGAGGGGACCAGCAGGCATTGGGGGGGTCCCTGTTCCCCCGAGCTTAAGAGGAGGTTAGATGAACACCTTGCTGGGGTCGTTTGACCCCAGTACTCTTTCCTGCCATGGCAGGGGGTCGGACTTGATGATCTGCTCAGGTCCCTTCCAACCCTACCACCTATCATAGAATCATAGAATCATAGAAGTAGGGTCAGAAGGGACCTTGTAGATCTTCAGGTCCGATCCCCTGCCTGGGCAGGAGGGAAACTGGGCTCAAGTGACCCCAGCCAGGTAGGCATCGAGCCGCTTCTTAAAGACCCCCAGGGTAGGAGCCAGCATCACTTCCTTTGGAAGTTGGTTCCAGATCCTAGCCGCCCTAACTGTGAAGTAGTTCCTACGGATGTCTAATCTAAACTGTGCAACTATGTCCCTGCCTGCCATGCCTTTGATGTTGTTATACTCTGGGAGAACAAGAATGTGGTCCAGGGCACCCAGCTTTGCACTGTCTCTTGGGCTCTTGCCACCTATGCCCTGTCTCTCAGGTCTCTGAGAGCCTGGTCACCATTTGCTGGGCCACTGCCAGCTTGCCAATGCCTCTATGAGACATCTTCAGTGGCCTCCTTTCCTCCCCTTTGGCCTCTCCCATGCCTCTCAAAATGCGAAATGCAATGAGCAATACTCTGCCACAATTAAACTGCAACTGGGGAGCCTTTGAAAAACCCTCCCCAGGCTCCTTTTTGGTCCTGCTGGCTCCTTCAAGCTCTGCCCCCCCAAGCTTACCCAGTACCAGGGTCTGGGTAAAATCATACGGACTAATTCTGCACTGGGTTAAACCAGAGCAGCAAATCACCAGGGAGCCCAATAATGCACCAGACCCTGGTACTGCTTCATGTCCAGGGAGCTTCTTCAAGTAGCTCAGTCAGACTCAGCCTCCTATTGAGGAGACAACCTTGAGACACCCTATTGTAACCCTATGAGAGCTGGTGATTGGGAGGGTCTGATGGGGATGGATTGTTTCACACATGCCGTGTTTCTTCTATTCTTCCCATGAAGAATCCACTAATTGCTTCGGTTGGGGTCAGGCCTGTATGAAATGTAAAGGGGAACATTGGGCTTAGCCCACAAATTGATCTATAAGCCTCCCTGAATCAAGGGCACCACTAGATGCATAACAATTGAGTACTGGGACAGCAACGTTGGAGCTAGGCTACCAGGCTGGGAGGGCCCCGAGTCTGACCCAGTATGGTAATCCCTATGTCTCTGCGACAACTGCACTGCCAAGCAAAGAGGAGGAAAGTCTTTCCCTGAATTAAAGCAGGATTTTTTTTTGTGGGACCTGGGAAGAAATGCAAAGTCAGATGCAGAGGAGACAGGCAATGCACCAAGGGGAGGCACCAAAGGATTGTGGGGCACAGAGGAGTTGAAAGTGGAAAATTTGGGGCATATATCACCAGTGGGAGGACAACTGCAAGCTGAGGACCCCTCCCTTCAATTATATGTCAAGGAATTTAAACAGAGGAGCACCCATGCAAGGGGTCAGGTACAAGACAAGGCAAAACCAGGTCATGTGCTGGAAAAATGATTTACCTTTATGCTTAAAATAGTAGGCCAAGGTGTGGGCAAGTCAGGGTAGGTCACCTGCTTGGTGAGGGCACAGGAGTTCAGGGTGGGGGGTCGCAAGCTACAAGTTATACCTCTTGGGGATGACCCAGCCTAGTGTCTTACCACTTCCAGATGGGACCTGGGGTGGGAACTTCTCCAGCTGAGCTTAGTCCCATTACAGTGTTGAGTGATCACAATGGAAGCAATAACTGATCCCTAAAGTCTGATCATGAAAACAGGGCGTATGGTTCCTTGTCTAGGTGCTTAGAGCAAAGGAAAGCATGTAATAAGAAATCCAGAAGACTAGACCAGCCTGGCACACTTCAGCAGGCATGCAATGACAGCGCAGCCTGCCCGGAGTCTCAAAGTAACCCCAAAAGAAGGGGTGACCCAGCACCCTTTCTCCCACTAGCAATGATAAATGCATTTTCCTTGGATAGCCCTGGACACAGTGAATCTTTGCAGCTAAGTTACTCGGGATAGTGTTGTATTTAGGTAGCGAGTAAAAATTAACCCAGAAGCATTTCCTCTAAGAGGTATAAACAATCATTTGGTGGTAGTGACCTTGGTTATGTTGGAGCAAGCCTGAGATCTGACTGGGGGGGGCAAACTTTTATGCCTAAGGTCACGAAACAATTATATTGGCAACGAGGCATAAAAAAGTGGAAAAAGCTCCCATGACGGCCTTGAACAAATGATCTTACAGCGAGATTTAATCAGACTCTGCAAAGCATGCTGTGAAAATTCAATTAGTAGCCGGGGATCAGACTGGGTCAAGGGGCTGCCACTTCAATTTGCCTACAAAGAAGAACCCCAGGCGTCAATAAATGCTTCACTATTTGAAGTCCTTGGTGGGTGCCAAAGGATGGGAGCCACTAGATTTCAGCCAACCTTGAATGGTAACACTAGACTACAGGAAGGAGCACCTGGATATATTCTAAGGCAAAAAAAAAAGATAAAACTAACTTAGAAAAATTCTGGAGAGACGCTGGAAAACCAGAAGGAAAACCAGACCAAAAGTGCTACCCAGTTACAGCCTCAGGAATGC
>NW_005842059.1:1720187-1721212 GCF_000455745.1 Alligator sinensis
CTAACTGGCATGGCTCTCATGGAACTGGGATGGAAGCTGGACCAGTGGGGAAGGAGGTCACTGTGACTAAAACCAGCCTGGGCAGGAAAATATGCTACAAGAGTGGAGGGAGCCCCAGGGGGAACCTTGAAGGACCCTCCTGGTCCAGGTAACCCCAGGGGAAGTGGATGCTGAAGAGGAGACTGTCTTTCTAAAGGAGCACTTGTCTGCTTTGCAAAAGGAAGAAAAGCAAGGGAACAGTCTCAGGACAATGGACTTCCTTAAGAAAGATTCTTCTGTTATGGGCTAATTTCATTTCAAGGGACACCTCTCCATACCCAGAAGAGTGCCACAGAAACTGCTAACGACTCTGCCTAATTCCAGCTCGACGGCCTTCCCTCTCCGCCCCGGCGTGCCCGGGCTGCTGGCCACAGCCCGCGGGCAGCACGGAAAAGGGTTCGGGTTGCTCCCGGCCCGCACATGGCGACGAGGATGGGATCGGGAGAGGGCTCGCTAGAACTGGAATTAGTTAAGAACTGCCCTTGGCGCAGTGGAAAACGCCAAGTAGAATGCTTTGTGGAACTGGAGGCGCATGTCGCTTACCACCAGGCGGGCGGAACGGGTGAGAGGTTTGTCAGCAGATGCCTTTCGCTGAAGGGAGAAGAGGGAGTCTCCAAAGACGGAGCCCCGAGAGAGAGAGAGAGGTGTGTTTGCTCCCTGCGGCATTCGGGTGTATTATGAGCGACGAGCGGGTCCTGTTCAGGCCCCTCGACACTGTCTCTCTCGCCGGACCCGATCCGGTGGGCGAAACGAACCCGACCTTCACCCGGGAGTGTGCCCGATGCCTAAGATATGCTCGGGTGAGAGTTTGGCCAGCGACTCCGCCCATCAGCGCAGCGTCGTCTCCGGCAACCCCGCCCAGCGACGCAGCGCCTCCTCTACTGACCACGCCTTCCTGCCGACGGAAGGGAGGATCGAGCGGAGGAGCGCATCCGCCCCTCCTGCCTGAAGCAATAACAGCAGCAGTGACTCCCGCAGGCGTAGGC
>NW_005842059.1:1722203-1732914 GCF_000455745.1 Alligator sinensis
ATTTTGGTGGCTCGTTCACCCAGAGCATCCGGAGCTCTGCACCGTGGAGCCTAGCAACCTCCACGTGACCGTCTGTGTTGTCTGTCTGTAACCGCAACTCAAGCAAGTTTTCCAGCCTACACCACTGCCATCTCGGTGTAAGTAAACAATCTTTAAAACTACCGCTAAGCGTTCGTGCCTAATTCCAGCTCGACGGCCTTCCCTCTCCGACCCGGCGTGCCCGGGCTGCTGGCCACAGCCCGCATGCGGCACGGAAAAGGGCTCGGGTCGCTCCCGGCCCGCACAAGCCCAAAGCCCTAGACCTAGAGCTTGTCTAGAGCTGGCTGTGGGGTATAGGAGCTGTATTCCTCCCACATGCACTGCACCTCTTATTAATCCAAAGAACTGAAATAAGCAGACTTGGCAGGATCTGATTTTTTAAAATCAATAAACACCCATTTCACTGGACAGTCACAGACTGACGGGAAAAATATTTCCATCGGTAATTATTGACATCCATATAAAGGAAACATAAAAAAATAAATGGAATGAAGGTAAGGAAATCTGGGGCAGGGGCACACCACACACACACATACACCATGCACACACAGACACATGCAGCAGCTCCTGCAGGAGTTGGGGGACATGCTGGAAATGCTGTACCGGGGGGCAGGGTGATGGGGTAGAAGGGCAGGGCTGGTAGTGCACAGGAGCCTCGTATTGCCAGTCTCTTGCTCTGCCCAGGTCCCAGCCTGGCCTGGCCTCCACAGGAGTTTGGCCCCTGCCCCAATCATGCATGGGCCAAACCAGACTCCATGGGAGTTTGGCCCCTGTGGACCGGCCCCTGCATGATCAGGGAAGGCCAGGCTGGGCTCCATGAGAGTCTGGCTCCTGTCCTGGCTGGTGGCACCAGGTTCCTAAGTGCTACCAGTCCTGCTTCTGCACCTCTCCTGGCACAGCCTTACTGGCCCAGCTCCCAGATCCTGTACCGGCTGCTGTGTGCGTGTGCATGTGCATGCATGTGTGTGTGTGTGTGTGTGTGGGTACGTGCACACTAAATTGATAAAAATTGGACCCCCCCCTAATTTTGCACAATCCCATGATTTTCAGTTGATAAAAATCGAAATAATAAAAATAAACATCCATTTTAGCCACTGAATTAAAAAAAAAAATTGAATTGTGCCAAAGCTAGGAAGAACTGAATTTAAGGTGATCTGGACAACTGAGTGTGAACAGGGCTTCCAGGCCCTGAAGAAACCCCTCTGAACATCCATTTGGAGCCCAGAGTTTCTGTCTCAAGGTAGAGTCCAAGCGGGTACTTCAGGAAGCAGGTTGATCACTGGAAAAAGGAGGGGCGCTGTCTTTAGTGGCATCTAAAAACAGGAATGGGCACAGCCACCACGTGACCTCACCATGGGACAAACCAGGGCACCAAAACCATTCACTGAAGGACTGTGAATGGCAGTTTGCCCCTGCACCTAACCCTCAAGGCACGGCAGGAGAGAAAACATGATGGAGTGGAAACATAAGCATCTGGTTTCCACCTGTCCTCATCCTCCCAGAGGCTGCTGGGAGGCAGAAGGACCTAGGGAGCAAATGGTGTCATGGTACTTAGTAGTGAATGGGGTTGTGAGCCCTACAGAAATCCAATCACAGCACTTGGGCCCACAATGGAAGTGGGGTTGTGAGCCCAAAGTCATCTGCACCAAAAGGGTTGGAAACCACTCATCCAAGGCCTACATAACCCAGGCTCCTCTCTCTCCAGAGGGTGGAGAAGGAGAGGCAACATCCAGGGATGTCAAAGGAGGCTGATGGGGAGAACGGAGCCAGGCAGGGGCAGGCTGAGATGCACACACCGTGGGGAAACACACTGAGTTTTGCCTCCTCAGGAGACGTACGAGAGCTTGTGTGTGCCAGTGGGCATGCACAGACATGGGTTGCAGAGGAAACATTAATTGCCAAGACAGCCTGTTAAGAGCAACTCTATTCTGTCTCTGGCTTCCTCGGAGATCAGGTCACCCTGGCCCTCCAGGCAAAAGCTTGCTGACAAATGCCATTGACGTTGATGGATTTGCTCCACTTGAGAAGTAGGCCAGGCGTCACTTGCCTCCGTGTTCGGAAGTGATGCACTGTACCCAGATAGCCAGGTGGATTTTTCTAGATTTAGCTTGCTTGGCTGTTTTAGCTTGCTTGGCAGGCAGCTTGATCCTGCTGCCACCCCAGCGTGTGTGGCTCAGTAAGATGGCTATGGCTCCCAAAGGCAGGTGGGCCTGGTTCTAGCCCAGGCCCTTGCTCCTAGTGGGACAGAAACACCCTCAATGAGTGTTCAATACCAATGCATGTTCAATACAAGGTGTATCGGGCCAGCTGCACAGGGAGTTAGAGAGGAGACTAGCTACTGCCTGGCCTGTAGTCTGCTGGCTACAGCACTGTTGGGATAAAGCTGGGTCTCTCGCTTCCTGAGCAGGGGACTAGATTATTAGAGTTTGGGACGCCTGTCCACCTTCTCTTCCACCTACCACGTGCTACTCGTGGCCTTTGGCCTGGCTCTGATTTTGGAATTTCCCTGACCTTATGGCTGTGCTTGGTGAGCACAGAACACCATCGCTTTATTTGGTTGGCTAGAGCTCAGTCCTACGGAGCCTGTCTTGGGGGTGCCTGGATGCTTGTGCTGAATTGCAAGCTGTAAGTACCAAAACCTGTGGTAACGCAGCTACTTATGGGACGTAGCCACTTAGGGATGTAACGCAACAAGATTTAGTCCTCGGTGCCTGGGTAGGTTGCTGGAAGTTTGGCAGTAAAAAGCAACAGCTTTGGGTGGCCTCAGTCTGTAGAAGCTAGTACTTGTCTTGACAACCCCCACAAAACCCTCCCTCCTTGAAATCACTGGCATGTAGGTGAGTACAGTCCTTCTGTGTTGCAGAAGACGGGGAAGAAGTCATCTCCAATGCGGTCGAGCCAAACACGCCTCAGGTCTACAATGGCACCACTTTATTAACCTTAATGGCTTTCCCCACTTACACCACTGGAGTATTTGGCCCAGAGAATGAATTAGGCAATGCTGTCCTGAACCAAGGGACTCCAAACCTGAATGGAAAGGGACAGTCTCAATACTAGGGAGGCAGTACGTATACAGCTGCATAGAGAAGACTTTTTATTCAGTATTCAGACAAGGTTCTTTGGGTATATGTGATACGTTTGATTAGACCAACTAAATAGCTGGAAAAAAATGTTCTTTGCAAGCTTTAAGGTACAAACACCCTCCTTCAAGTGTAGGGAGTCTGCAGAGTTGTTATTCCAGGTAAATGGCTATTTTGTGGTGTCACAAGAAAAGTCCCGATTTCTCTCCTAGGCCGCACACAGGAGCGGCGCATGAGTGTCTGTCAGCACAGTGTGACCCAGAGTCAGCAGTTCAGTTTATCATGCAATATATATTTAAAAATGGATGTACATGTTGGCAGGCGTGGAATATGAGTGCAGCCTTATTCAGTGCGATTTGAAAGAAGCTACAGCCCCAAGCTCCAGGTGTAGGGAGAGTCTGCAGACTCTCCCGAAGAAAGGTGTTTGTATTTGAAAGCTTGCAAAGAACAATTTTTTCCAACTATTTAGTTGGTCTAATAAAAGATATCACATTTACCCAAAGAACCTTGTCTGCCTATGTCTTTAGACTAACACGGCTACAACCAACAGCCCTATTAGCTACTCAAGAATTTATGAGCTGAATGGCAGCGATGGTAATGCATAGGCCCGTATATGAACCCAAGCGGAAAGACACAGCCCCCTCACAATGCTAATACACACAGAGAATTTGGGAAATGCCTTTTAAGAAAACCTAAAACCAAGCTGAGACAGGCAGGGTAACCCCATGAAAGGATTTAAATAGTGGGGTGGGCTCTCTGCTGATTTGCCGCTCTGGTTTAACCCAATGCAGAATTAGTCCTTACTGATTTAACCTAAATCAGTTCAGTCACATACTACATCCATCCAGGTTTATCTTAAACTGGTTTCAGCTGCAAGTGGTTTATGTGCACTGAACTTCTGTTGTGTTACAGATCTGAACCAGTTTCTGATATACCAGTTTATGTGTAATTTCTGTCCCTAGCCAAGATGTTGTGGAGCTTGATAATGATTTTTAAAATTTATATTTTGGATTAACAGATTCCACCGGTCAGAGACAGCAAGAGAAGGAGATTCTTTCCCTGCTGGCATGGACAAACCCACAGCAAGCTTCTTAATCATGTCCAAGCCCAAGAAGGGGCCAAAACTGACCAGTGGACTCTAATCTCAACTGTATTCAGAACCAGTGCCAGGCTTTTAGCAAGCAAAAAACAATCTCTCAAACCAATGAGATAAATAACCAAGGTGGGATGTCCACCTTAAATATCCAGCAGCCACTGCTTGCTACATCCCTAGTTATTGCCAGGTCTGGAGAGAGGGCTTCTTCAGCAGAGGGCTGACATGCTGCTTTCGTGTTCGGTGTTAATACTGTACCTGAAATGGTCAAACTTGGTAGCATAAGGCTCTTAACACCACAACTCATAGCAGATGGCTCTAGGCTGTAACGCAGAGAGGATGGGGCCCTGCTCCTATTCACCAGTTCTCTTAATTGTACTCAGGTCCATAGAAATCTTCCCTGGTTAGATTTTCATTCCTTGTTCTTCTAATTGGAATAATTACAATTACCTGAACTTCCAGGGGGAATGAGATTGTACAGCAACCAGCACCATTTTAAAAGGCATTCGTTTTCCCCCTAAAACCTGGTACTAAGGCTGGGGAATTGCTGTGAAAACTTTGTAACAAGGATTCAAAATGTGCCAGCGTGAAGCTAGAGGAATGCACTGGACCGCAAAGAATAATCAGCACATCTTGGAGTCAGTGCTAACGTTGCTGGCGCCAGGAATCAAAAGCTGCCTGTATCCACACTTCAAACACCAGGACAGGAATACAACAGGGTATGCATGCTCTTAAACAACGCAGTTCATCTCTGTCTGGGTTTCTTCCTGGGGAAAGACAGATGTCACCATTATAGGGAGAACAATGTAAGCTGTTAGGGTGTGACTGGCTGTACGCTCCTCCAGCCATATAGAGGATCATAGGGAAGTAGGGCTGGAAGAGACTTCCAGAGGTCACGTCTAGCCCAACCTCTGCTTGAGGCAGCATCATCCTTATCCAGATCATCCCATCCAAATCCATCATCTCATCTTAACGTAAGCCTCCCATCAACCCTGACACAGCACAAGACATTACACCCAAACCTGCCACAGGTAAAGTAGAGGGACCACGGCGGTCAACATCCCGTTTCTCTAAAAGTTTGTTAATATAGGCTCAAGAGATCCCAGGTAGAGGCCATGCTACCGAGGAAGGCACAAACTCCCTCAGTCCATACCGATCTGACCATGGGATAAATTTCCTTCCTGATCCCAAATGTGGCATCGGTCTGACCCTAAGTGGAGGGACAAGGCCCATTAGCCAGGAACCTCAGGCTTTAAATTCCAGCAGAAGCACTGGCATACCCCGAAGTGCCCAACCTGGGCTGCAGCCAACACCCGATGCATCAGAGGGAGGCTTAAAAACACTTTTGTCTATACTTCTTCAGCGGAGGATGGACTGCTAGACCCGGTCAATGCATCAGGCACCTTCCTAAGAAGTAGCCAAGGCACTAAAGAGTCTTGGAAAGGGTTGAGACCGGGTGGCTGTGATCTCAAGTAACTAGCTTTAGACACTTCCATTCGTTTCATTAAAAGTGCCTTTTGGACACATCTAGCAACTGGCCAGGAAGCTGAGAGAGACACCAGTTATCTCCCTTTCATGTCTCATGGAGGCACTGGCTGGCTCCCTGGGAAGTCAGGAGAAATGTTACTGCTGATGTCAATACAGCAGCACCAGGCGCACGCTCTCTGGGTGAACAAGTATCAGGAGGCCACATGTGACCTTGTGGGCACAGCTGCAATTCCAGAGCAAGTCCTTTGACATCAGTTAAGCTGCGCATGGGTGTATGTGAAAGGAGACTATAGCCCACAAGCCAGATGAAAGAAACCCGTTCAGAATTCACCCTGTCCCAGGGCAAGACTTGTGAAAAAAGGCTGCGAGAACGAGGGATATTTTGTTCAGAGAAGACCAGGGCAGGGGGGAGGTGATTACATATAGGATGGAGATGGGCTTTTCTCCATGACTGTAGTGAACAGGACTAGAAGCAATGGTCTCAAGCTGCAGCAAGGGAAATTGAGGCTGGAGACGAGGAGGAGCTTTCTGACTATGAGGATGGTCAAGTACTGGAACGGGATGTCCAGAGAAGCCGTGGAGTTTCCATCCCTGGAAGTTTTCAGGAGCAAATCAGGCACTTGGCTGGGCTGGTTTAGCCAGGGATGAGCCTGCCTTGAGCAGGGAGCTGGACTAGAAGACCCTATGAATAGGGCTCTTTTCCAGCTCTACTTTGCTATGATCCAGGCTGCTGAGGTCCCGGCTGGAGTTACTAACTGCTGTGTTACATGAGCTTCTGGTGTCAGGAAACAGGGCAAAAAGTCAAATCTTTTTACAGCAAAGAAAGGATTTCAGGCAACCACTGCCCAGAAAATGGAATGGCTGTAAGCAAAGATGGAAATCTTTCCTGGTACCTTGGGCCAAATTTCCAAAATCTGAGGCCTCAGGCTTAGAGGTAACCGCCTACATTTTTGTGTTACCATACCCAGGCAGGAAAGTCAGCGAGTGTGTAGGCACATGGCTGTTGTGAACAGTTATTTCTGTTATAACAGTTATTTTGTCCTGAACAGTTATTTCTGCATGTAATCTGCCATGCAACCATGGTCATCAAGCATATCTTTGCCATGTTTGCATATTTTGCATGTGCAGGTGTTATGGTTCCTATCTTAAAAGTCGGCCCTCCTCTGCATTTAGTCCAATTACTGCTCTTCCACTCAGGATGCCTCTTTAGTTACTTTTTAGCATTGCTATTGTATTATTGCCTTAATTGTTAAAATCCAACTACACTGATTTGAATTAAATTGAAACATGGTTAATTGTATTGGTTCCTGCCCCAAACACCAAAATATCTAGGAAAGTAGCAGCACGGCAGGCTCTCTGGTGAGAGTGTTTTTCTTTCAGCTTTGAGGTTTACTGATGTTCTCTTTGTCTTGTCCTGTAGCATTAATAATGGGCTGTGTGTTGTTGTCTGGTATGCTCATAAACAGCCTTGACAGCTAACTAATGTCTTGGTGTTGCTTTGACATTTAATAGCCCACAAAAGCTGTTTATTGTCTTCTGCTTTGAACAATATCCCTGCCTGATGTCATGGAAAGCAATATAGTCCACTGCTGATTCATTTGCATTCACTGGGCCTGGCCCTGCTCTTCCTTACACTGGTGTCAATCAGTTATATCACTGCGATCAAGGGAATCCTAAAGGTCAGTGGCCCAGTGGCCGCTGGACCATGGGTGAAGCATGAGGCCAGGATAAGTTGCCTTGGGTGACACCGGACCTCATTCTTAAAGAGACCCCGATAAGCAGACCCCCCCAGGCTGCAGCAGGAGACCATGGCATCTCTCCTGTCACCTGACCTGCCATGTCCCAGCACAAGAGTCCCTTTTATGGAGCAGGAAAGGGTGCAGTTTAAATGGGATTCACATCACACCAACAATTTCCATTCACTGCCACGTGTTCCATTGTATTTTGCCTTAAAAGCAGTCACCTAGTGGCCTCAGTTTTCAGTATGCCAGTTAGTAGATACTAGACTCCCATGCAAAGTCATCAGACAAACCTCCTGGGCCATCAGACTCCCATGCAAAGTCATCAGACAAACCTCCTGGGCCATCAGACTCCCATGCAAAGTCATCAGACAAATCTCCTGGGTCATCAGACTCCCATGCAAGGTCATCAGACAAACCATCTGGGCCATCAGACTCCCATGCAAGGTCATCAGACAAACCTCCTGGGCCATCACACTCCCATGCAAGGTCATCAGACAAACCATCTGGGCCATCAGACTCCCATGTAAAGTCATTAGACAAATCATCTGGGCCATCAGACTCTCATGAAAAGTCATCAGACAAACCTCCTGGGTCATCAGACTCCCATGCAAGGTCATCAGACAAACCATCTGGGCCATCAGACTCCCATGCAAGGTCATCAGACAAACCTCCTGGGCCATCACACTCCCATGCAAGGTCATCAGACAAACCATCTGGGCCATCAGACTCCCATGTAAAGTCATTAGACAAATCATCTGGGCCATCAGACTCTCATGAAAAGTCATCAGACAAACCTCCTGGGCCATCAGACTCCCATGCAAAGTCATCAGACAAACCTCCTGGGTCATCAGACTCCCATGCAAGGTCATCAGACAAACCATCTGGGCCATCAGACTCCCATGCAAGGTCATCAGACAAACCATCTGGGCCAACAGGAAGGAGAATACAGGTGAAGAACTGGGGAATAGCTCAGTAATTTTTCTGACACAAACAGAAAGATGTGGATGCACAAAGCTTCGAGAACCGTGATAGCCTGATTTCAGCTCTCAAACTGCGGTGTCCCTTCTGGATGCTGAATTCAAGCACACGTGTCAGCTGGAAGCAGCTGTAGCTGGAACTGATGGATATTGTCCCTCCAAAAGCAAGGCCAATGCAGCACATGGCTGTCTTTCTCTTTGTCTGATTTATAGCTCATTGGAGGCAACAGGAGACTTTTCATGGACTCTGATAGGGTTTGGATCAGGGCCTGTGCTATTATTACTGTGTGTGTTGTGGATGCTCTTATCCAGCTAGTGACACTGTAGTTCAACAAAAAGGCAATGCCAACTGGTTGGATCTGGGGAGACAGGCCACAGGGCTGTAGAGTTTTTCAAATAACATTGAATAAGGCTGCACTCATATTTCAAGCCTGTGAACATGTACATCCATTTTTAAGTATATGTTGCATGATAAACTGAACTGCCGACTCTGGGTCACACTGTGCTGACAGACACTCATGTACCGCTCCTGTGTGCTGCCTAAGAGAGAAATCAGGACTTTTGTGACACCATGAAATAGCCATTTACCTGAAACAACAGCTCTGCTTCCCTTGTATTAGATAATGCAGTAAGGGTCAAGAAGGAAGCCAAACACAAATCCACACCCCAAACTAGGACCAAATTAAAACTGAATTTTCCCTCTGGCTGCATGTGTATTAGTAAATTTAGGACTTTAACATCCTTACCCCTGCCAGCCCAGTCATGATACAGGTGGAGAAGGCAGACTGCTCTAGACGCAGGTGTTCTTACCATATCATCTAATCACCACGGACTTCAAATCAAAGGAATACTTGCAAGCGGGGGCCAAAATGTCTTACTTAGGAGGCCAGAGTTAAGTAGCTAAATCCATACTGAAATCAACGGAGCCCCTATATTTGCTGCTTTGTGCAAAAAAACTAGTGAACCCCTGCAGCTACTTTGGCATTCTGGCTACCAGGCAGGGAAGTGCTGGCTTGCTCAAGTGATGTATGGAGAAGAGTCAGAAGGTTCCTACGTGACTGTGCTTTTGACCTGTCTCATTGCTAGGGTGATGCTTGTGGTTGGATCTGTTCACAGACTTGCCTGATACTTTCAGTCATCTGAATGGGCTCCATGTAAGCCTACAACGAAAGGAGGTGACTGCAAAAAATAGTGGAAGCAATGATCAAGACCCCGGGGGCATGGTCCCGTCATCCCAAATGATAAGAGCTATACCACGCAGTATTTCTTCCTCGTACCAAAGAGGAGCTACTGAGTGAAGGACAGAATGGCATTCAGGAACACCCTTCAGGCCTAAAATCCAACTTAAATGGATATTTCCCTGCCAGTGCTTCCCAGATGAGCTGCATAAGGAATGCAGGCATGAATACCATCACTGATGGCCTTTTGGATCGGTCCTTGAAAAAAGATGATGTCAGAATTTGGTTAAATGTCCAGTCTGAGTATTTGGTGCTCTCTGACTGGGCAATTACATGTTTGATGTCCTTCACCACCCCATCCGTTTGGGAGACTGGATTCACCGCACTTGGGTTCAAAATAAACTCCTGGCATGGGCTGGAGAAGGGAGTCAGCTAGGAGAGGAAAACCTGCAATTCGACCTGACATCATTGACACCGAAGCTGCAGCATCCAACTCCACCTGACTCAGCTGAAGGGAAGGGAGGGATTTCACCTCTGCCGTCCTAGGACTCACATGGCCTTGATAGTAGGGCTGTGCGAAGCTTCAGGTGGTCATTCGATTTGGAGATTTGGCCAGATTCGGTGGCCGAATCTCTGAATCCAAACTGAATCTGGGGACCAATTAAAAGGTCTGAATTGATTCAAAACACTCTGAATCTTCGGAAAAGATTTGGAGAGCTTCGATGATTCGAGCAGTCCCCGGTGGCTGCAGAAGGGCGCTGCAGTTGACTCCAAGCTGGTAAGTACTAGGGGAGGGGGGAGGGGACCATGGGGGGGACCCCTGCCAACCCCCACAATCTCCCAGCTCCAACCCCCATGACTGCCACACCCTCACTGGGTGCTGCCGGGCAGGGGCCGATCCCTGCTGCCTCCCACTGCCCCACACTGCATGGGGGGCTCTGCATGAGCCCCCTGACTCCCCCCTATTCCTCCAGCCCCCGCCAGGGATGCCCCACTTGGGCCAGCTGTGGCCCTTTAAGAAAAAAAAGCCCAAGGAAAACCCTGAGACTCACCGCTCCTGCTGCAGCCTCGGGGCTTCGGGGGACTCGCATAGAGCCCCCGACATGGCGCGAGG
>NW_005842059.1:1732950-1740736 GCF_000455745.1 Alligator sinensis
AGGATTGGTGAGTGTGGGGCTTTTCTCATTTTTTTTTTCTTAAAGAGCCAGAGCTGGCCCGGGGGGGGCAGCCGTGGCGGGGGGGGGAGGGGCCTTGTGCAGAGCCCCCCACACAACATGGGGCAGTCGGGGACCAGCAGGGATCATCCCCCCTCCCAGCAGCACTCGGTGAGCTGGGGCTTTTTTATTTCCAAAGTGCTGGGAGCTGGGGCAGGTGGGGCAGCCATTGCCGGGCTGAGGGGAATGGGCCTGGCTGATTCAGAGTTTTGGCCGAATCGATTTGGGACAGCGATTCGAATCACCAAATCGAATCACTGTCCTCCGAATCGGCTGAATCCAAAGTGAATGCTAGCTGCTTTGCGCAGGCTTACTTGACAGCACTCTCAGGGAGAGGTTCGGTGAGGCTGTGCGGGGTGATCTGCAGGAAGTTCCTGAGGGTTGACTGCGATCCACTGGTCCAAACAGTTGAGGGACCAGTGCCATAGATGTTAAACCAGGATAACTGGGCCCATCCTGGATCTAGATAATTGTCTGGCAAAGGTATTGTCTCTTGCAGTGAATGTAACTGCACATTAGGGCTGTGCGAAATTTCACCAGCTGTTTTGATTCGACATTGGTTCGTCTCATTTTGAGCTTGAAACAGCAAAATCAAATCGAAACGAAGGGCTTCAAAACAGCCTTGAAACCAAACAAGGCTAGTCGAAACGCTTTGAAAGTTTTGAAACGTTTTGAGTTTCCAAGCAGCAGCCAGGTGGTGGGAGACAGGGAAGAACCAGGGCTGCGCTCCCAGCACCTCCGCAGCCCCACGGGGCTCAGCCAGGAGCGCAGCCTTGGCTCTCCCCACCTCCTGCCACCAGGCTGCGGGAAGCTGATCACAGTGCAGGGGCAGGGAACTAAGCCTGGGCTCAGTGCCCCTCCCCAGCGCTGTGATCGGGCTGCGGAAGGAAACAGCCCAATCACTCAGTTCCCCTCCCCAGTCCTACGATCAGGCTGGGAACTCAGCTGAGCTAGTAGATACTAGACTCACATCTAGTGCTAGGGATGGAAATGATCGTAGCGCTGGGGAGGGGAACTGAGCGATCGGGCTCAGTTCCCTTCCCTAGCTCCCTGGTCCCAGGCGGCAGCACCCGGCTTCCCTCCTTCACCCGGCAGACAGATCGGGGTCTGCAGCCCTGGGAGGACTGGCATGGCCCCCACAACCCTCCCGGGGTTGCAGGCCCCCATCTGCCAGCCAGATAAGTGAGGCTGTTTCAAGCTTCCCCATTACAGTGAATGGGCGAAACATCGAAACAGCTTCGAAACAGCATCACTGAAGCAAAACAGAACAGCGGTTTCGAACAGAAATGAAATTTGAAACGAAACGCTGCTCCATGGAAACCTCAAAACTTGAGTCGCGAGGGAACGGTACCGTTTCGCACAGCCCTACTGCACACGCATTCACGAGGCTGGGGTCTGTTCTTGGTTCTGCCACAGGCTCCAAGAGTGGACAGACCTAACCATTATACCTGCATCAAATGAGCTGTTACAATGCACCTGTGCCATGGCCGGACATAGGCATGGGTGAACCGAATGGCCACCCGGGGCCTGGACAGAAATGAGGCCTTAAAATGGTCATTTTAAAATTATTATTATCATTATCTCTGGCGAAAGGGGGCCCAATACTAAAAGTTTTACCCGGGGCTGCCAGGACTCTAGGTATGGTGCTGATCTGTTCCCTCTGTGTGCTCCTCTCATGATAGGAGTATTAAATTTGCTTTTCTCTCTGGTTCACTGCCGAGCCCCATGGAGTCTTGTGTGAACTCTACACTGACTACCCCATGGCTCAGGTCCTGCTTATCTTTTGCTCTTCTCCACCACGGGCTTTTGTGACCCGCTGGCCAATCAAGAAGGATTTGTTTCCACAAGGCAGGATGGGACGATGGCACTCGTGGCCACTGGATGGCTGCTGCCATCAAAAGCTTGTCAGGATTCAAAAAGGGATGATCAGGGTATCATTGCATGGATTCAAACAGGCAACCAAGAGCATCGGAGAGCAGGCATATCCTCACCTTCCAGATTCTGGCCTGGCTTCTTACTTACAGGGGCCAGGATTAACTCTGCCTTAGAGGCAGTATATTCCCCAGTTGTTTCTTGGAGGGTGTAACAGGGAATAGGGAACAGGGAACCCTGTTACTGAGAAAAAGCTGAAAGTCCAGGCAAAAGGGAGAGGCCATTTAAGAGCTGGGCTTTGGTGGTGTGGAGGAGCAGAGCACCAGGCTGTATAAGCTCCGCTCCAGAGCAGAGCCAGGCAACGTGGCCCAGCCCAGGGAGGGCGAAGGAGCCCTCGCTGGACATTACACAGTGACAAACATGGAGTAAGGGCTGATGGGCTAGAGTCAGCAGTATCCAGCCAGCCAGTGACCTGGGTTGTTCTCATTTGCCAGTTTGCATCTTTCTTTTCTTTGGGCAAGGCATGTCCTGGGTGCTGGGCTCATTCACAGTAGGCCTAGAAGGGAGGCTACAGGGCACATGAAGAACTTGTGATTGAGGATCTGGAGAGAGCTGGGGAAGAGCCGATGAGCCTGACAGGCTGACAAAATTTGGAAGACCCCCTGAGCTATGGCTTGGAGTGGTTTACCACACTGTGATTTTTGGCTGGGATACATTTGAGACGGCTCAGTGATGAGCACCATGGGGAGAGGCACTGGAACAGCACTGAGGGCTGACACACAATATATAACAAAAGCGAGAGAGATAAGGGAGACAGGCCAGGGCTGCCCACCAGGGAGCATCAGACCATTTTGTGTAAGACCAAGCCTGCTATGCAGGGCTTCTCACATGCTCCTTGGAAGCATCTAGATCTGGCCATTGTTGGGAGCAGGGGACTGGGCCAGACAGACCAGAGCTGAGCGAGTCTGCAGCTTTTCAATGCAAAACAGATATCTTCTCCCTCTGTTTCACTGCCATAGTTTTAATGTTGCTGCTCTTGGCTAGCTCTGTAACATTCACACTGAATGGGCAATGCCTGACAAGTAGCGTTTAGCAGTGCTAAACCCCCACGGATGCTTTGCATAAGGCACGCTCTGGGTAGGGGCATCAATGAAACATGCATTGTAGTCTGAAGGGCTTTGCGGCTGCTGTCCTCAGACTATAATACTATCTACGAGACAGCAAACAGCAGCAACCTAGACGTTTCTTATGAGACACACCGTGATGGATGTGGAGCTGCTCTGGATTAAGTGTTGCATGTCATGTGCTCCCCTGGTTACCGGAGCATTTCCTGTATAAATATATTGGTCTAGGGAGGAAAACAAGCATCAAGGGAACCAAATGGCTCTGTATAAGCTACATCTCATCAAACACCAATGGTCATTAAGAAGCAATATCAGGAGATCTGAGGGCTGAGGTAGTACAGAACGCAACAGCAAGCTGTTATTAATACGCCCGTTCGAGCATCTGAGCCTGGGGCTCCCAATCTTAGTGCAGTCAATGGGCATTAGGTACCTTTTGTGGATCTGGGCCTCCCTCTCTCTGCATTGAGCCCTCAGCTGTAAAATGGAGCCAATGGCACCTCCCTGCCCCTCGCTCCTGGGAGTGGGGAATTAATGCATTAAAGACATGACGGTGACAGAGAGATACGTGGCATTTTGGTTGGGCTCACTAGGCTCTACCATACTACAACGAAAAAACCAATAACACTGCTGGGACAACTGCCTGGGGCTGGGAGCCTACAGCTCAACATCCGTCAGGGCACTTGGGTTTTGCCTTGATTTACCAGGCTGTCTTCAACAAGGTGCAGATGTGACACAGCATGATGGAAATTAGGGGGAAACTCCATTGAGGCACCTGCATCAGTTGCTCTCTCTGGTGCCTTCCTTCCCCTGCACACCAAAATGGCAAACTCAGCACATGGTTCGCGGCAGTCCTGAATTGGACCTGCTTTCAGCAGACCTCAAGTCCCTTGTAGATACCTATCATCCTGCTGGGTTTCTAGTGAGAGCGTTTCCATCGCTGAGGAGCTCTCAATGGTGCTGAAAAGGCTTCAGCTACTTGGGCAATCCGGGCTCATGGTAGAGGTGATATCTTTTATTAGACCAACAAGATCGTTGCAAAAAACCCAGCTATTTTGGAACACCCAGCAAACACAACCGCACTGGTTTCTAGTCTGTGTGATTTATTTTCTAAAATCCTTATTTATAAAAGGGAACAATCCACATGTTTTGGGTCACACATTGAAGCTACTTCATAGTTTCTAGGGTCAGAAGGGACCTGAACAGATCATCAAGTCTGACCCCCTGCCCTGCGCAGGAACGAGTGCTGGGATCATAATACCCCAGCCAGATATCTATCCAACCTCCTCTTGAAGACCCCCAGGGTAGGGGAGAGCACCACCTCCCTTGGGAGCCCGTTCCAGAGCCTGGCAGCCCTAACCATAAAGTAATGCCTCCTGATATCAAGCCTGAACCTACTCTCAATCAATTTGTGGCTGTTGTAAATGGCCACCAGATCCCCTCGCAGTCTTCTCTTGTGGAGGCTGAATAGATTCAGGCCCTGTAGTCTATCTTCATAGGGCCTGTTGCCCCCGACCATGCGAGTGGCCCTCCTCTGGACCCTCTCCATGCTGTCCACATCCCTCCTGAAGTGCGGCGCCCAGTACTGGACGCAGTACTCCAACTGCGGCCTGACCAGTGTCGCACAGAGGGGGAGGATCACCTCCTTGGACCTGCTTGCGATGCATCTGTATATTCACGACAAGGTGAGGTTAGCCTTACTGACCGCTTCCTCGCACTGGCGGCTCATGTCCATCCTGGAGGCAACAGCAACTCCTAGATCCCTTTCAGCCACTGTGTTGTTGAGAAGGGCGTTCCTCAGCCTCTAGGTGTGTTGCAGGTTCCTTCTCCCTAGATCAGCACCTTGCACTTGTCTGTGTTCAACTCCATCCTATTCTCATCCGCCCACCTCTGTAACCTGTCTGGATCTAGCTGGATTCTGTCCCTCCCCTCCAGCGTGCCCACCTCGCCCCACATCTTGGTGTTGTCAGCGAATTTGGACAGCGTGCTTTCCACGCCCACCTCCAAGTTGCTGATAAAGATGTCGAATAGCACAGGCCTGAGGACGGAGCCCTGGGGCGCTCCACTGCCCACATCCCTCCAGGTCGAAAAGACTTGAAAGGCTGTCTCTTTTCACCCAAAGAGCTTCTGCTTATTCTAGTTAATTATATAGGACCAGAGAGGAGAAAACAGAGGATTCAAACTCAGCCCTTTCACCACTTACATTATGATCTGTCTCCTAGGACTGCATCCCACAGTTCTGTGCAGCCAACCGAGTCCACTATCAGTGCATCTGAACAGTTAAACTATAGCAATCATCATTTTTTTCAGCCTTGGTTTAACTGATGAGACAGCCCAGATACCCCAGACTACAAGAGGCACTGAACTGCACAGCTGGGATAAATTATTAATTGCAAATTATTCAGTGGATTCAGCCTCCTTCTGCTTGCAAATTCCCCATTGATTTTTCTAACCCTGTCTGCTCTTTGCCATTATTCAAGAGCTAGAGTTCAGATTTGGTCTTGGATTGCTGTCTGTGTTTACTGTTTGTTAATCACACCAGAGAGCCGGTCAGCGAAGTCTCCTGGGATGGTACCTGTTCTCTGATTAGATGACCAGTCCTTATAAGAAGCAGGAGACACCTCCTATCTTCTGCACTCCATGCATGTATTCGTGAGTATTGACTTGGTCGCAATGATCTGCTCCTGGGGCAACACCATCCTATGTTCAGTTTGTACTGAAGATCTCCAGTTTGCTGCGTGGTGCTGGGGGGGGAAGGATTTTGTGGCTGTAGTGCTCAACAGGAGCCAGAACAGATGTTCTTGCAAACTAACTGCCTATGACATGACTGCAGAGGATTGGGCTGGTCCCTCCCGCTCGCCCGTTTTATTCCTTCTTTCCCCACTTTTACCCTGCTTTGCTCTGTTTCCGTCTGGATGGGCCGTGCCGAGCCCGGCATGGTGTGCACGCGCTGGGAGAACGGTCTGGGTTCCCAGAGGAGGACGCCGCGAGCAGGCGCAGCTGAGATCGAAGCCGAAGGGCTCTCTGATAAGTGCTGCTCTACGAAAACTTCCCATCACCATGGATACCACTTCATTGGGAAGATGCTTTCCAGACATGGCTGGCGGCTGCTGCCTGGAACATACCGTATATCCTCGCATATAACCTGCACCTTCCCCCCCGCCCAAAACCAGCCGGTGAAAACTGAGATGCACATTATAATCAGACAAAATGTTTCCCCAAGGGTGCAGAAATGTGGGGGTGTGGGAGCAGTGGCAGTGTTATCTGCTGTGGCTCTGGGAGCCACGGCAAATTTGGCTTCTTATTCCAGTTTGTTATACAGGAGCAGGGGGGAGGGGGAGGGATAAGAAAGGATTAAGATTCAGCCCTTTTGCCATTTGTATTACAATTTCTAGACCTATGAGAAGCCTCTTCCCACAAGCCAGATGACAGAGCCTGTGCACTGGATCAGCCCAGTACGTGGGGATGGTCTGTGGTCTGATCCAGCCCGGGGGCCCAGCCCTGGCCCCATCCCCTGGCACATGGGGTCAGACCCAGAACACGGCTCCAGAACCAGCGCATGGCGTCAGCCCTGTGATGTGGCTCCAAAGCTGGCGTACAGCGTCTGAATCAGCAGGTAACCAGCACACAACCCTGAACTCAGTATGCTGCATCAGTCTGTGGGTCCCATCCAGCACATGGGGCATCCAGGCTCCGCTCCCTAACCATTACCAGGAAGGATGATCTTTTTTTTTCCATTCTGGCTGCCCTTCCAAAACCAGGTGGTTACTGTATGCAGCGGCGTGTCGTATAAGACAAATACGGTAGATCTTTCAGGGACCTGGGAAATCACATGGCCCTGCCGCACGTTACACTTCAGACACAATTAACCAGTTCATCACATCCTAAATTGTGACCTGGCACAAACCACTGGACGCAGACTTGACCCCTAGTACTTTGACCCTCAGCTTGGCTTCTAGATCTATGCTATTATAAAGCTTCTGAGCCCTGACACCCATGTCTGGGTCGTACCCATGAGATGCACAACCCCCCTTGGGCACCCGGGTGCTCAGCAAATGAATGACAGCAGTTGAGCGACACGTGGAGGCAGAGCCCTAGACTCCTCAGCAAACAATGACGGGTGTCTTTGTCCACGGACAGATCTAGGATTTTGAAAAGCAGGGTACAGATGCTGTGGTGCATCATCACATGTAACACAACACACACTTTTTTTCCAGGTAAAAAGAAACCAGAAGCTTCCCTAATAAGTAGAGGCCTAGGGCTATATTATTCCATTTAAATAGAAGCAACCCCCCGCCCCAAAAAAGAACCCCTCCCCCCCGTATTAGAATGCTCATTAATTTGTTATATCATCTATTATATATAAAAACACAACAGACTAGGCACAAATAATCCAAAGATGTTGCTTCATTAGTCCTAGAGTCATTATAGCTAGACATGTGTCTCTTTTTCAGATTCATAAAACAAAATCAAGGCTTCTTGAGCATCTGGACAGTGCCTCCAATGCGTCATTGAAAGTACTTTTCACACCTAAGCTAATATTCCCATGATTTAACACCTGAGTTAATGTTTTTAGCTAGTGTTACAAAAACAGCCCTTAGGGCTGTGAAACGGGAGCTACATGACTAGTAGCAGCTAGTGGACAGGAGCATGGCAGAAGTAAGGATAGCTGGAGCAGGGCAGCTATTAAAGTGCATTTAAAAGGAAAGAGGGTCATTAACCCCTGTGGAATGCCG